>NW_028125052.1:0-130000 GCF_965194825.1 Balaenoptera physalus
AAGAACGGTTACGTGGCCGGGAAGATAAAATAGTTCAAATAAATACTGCGGATCAAAATAAAGAACAAAGAGAAAAGGAACGGAGGACAGTCACAGCGACCCTTGGGACAACATTAAATGCACCAACATTCGAATTATATGGGTCTCAGAAGAAGAAGAGAAATAGAAAAGGCGTGAGAATATATTTGAAGAGATTATAGTTGAAAACTTCTCTAGTATGGGAAAGGAAATAGTTAATCAAGTCCAGGAAGCACAGAGAGTCCCATACAGGATAAATCCAAGGAGGAACACGCCAAGACACGTATTCATCAAACTATTAGAAACTAAATACATAGAAAGCATGTAAAAAGTAGCATGGGAAAAGTAGCATATACCATACAAGGGAATCCACGTAAGTTAACAGCTGACCTTTCAGCAGAAATTCTGCAAGATAGAAGGGAGTGGCAGTATACGTATTTAACGTAATGAAAGGAAAAAAACCTAGAACCAATGTTACTGTTCTCAGCAAGAATTTCATTGAGACAGGACAGAGAAACTAAAAACTTTACAGAAAAACACACTGAAAAAGAATTCAGCACCAACAACACCTTTATAACAAAGGATAAAGGAACTTCTCTAGGCAGGAATCACAAAGAAAAAAAAGACCTCCTAGAACCAACCAGAAACAATTAACAAAACGGTAAGAGGAACATCCATACTGATAATTACCTTACATGTAAATGAATTCATTGCTCCAACCACAACAGATAAACTGGCTGAAGGGATACAACAACAAGCACATTATATATGCTGCCTAGAAGAGATCCACTTTAGACCTAGGGAGACATACAGACTGAAAGTGAGGAGATGGCAAGAGACATTCCATGCAAATGGAAATCAAAGGAAACCTGGAGTTACAATTCTCATATAAGAAGAAATAGACTTTAAGATAAAGACTATTTCAAGAAACAAACAAGGACACTACACACTGATCAAGGAATCAAATTAAGGAGAGGATATAAGAAATGCAAATACTTAAGAACCCACCCGATGAGCACTTCAATACATGAGGTATATCCTAACAGCCATTAAGCGGAACTTGACAGTAAAACCATAAGAGTAGGGGAAATTACCACCCCACAATCACCAATGGATAGATCATCCAAAATAAAACTGAATCAGGAAACATAAGCTTTCAATGACGCATTGAACAAGAGGGAATTCATTCATATGTATACAACATTCTATTGCAAAACAACAGAAAACACTTTCTCCTCGGGTACTCATGAAACACTCTCCAAGATATATCATATGTAGGGTCACAAATAAAGCATTAGAAAACTAAGAAAATTGAAATAGCATCAGGTATAATTTTCGCCTGCAGTGCTATGCAACTAGATAGGAATTAAAAGAAAAACAAACTGTAAATAATACAAACACATGGAAGCTAAACAAAACGCTGTTACGTAACCAAGAATACACTGCAGAAAACCAAGATGGGGTCACAAACACCTGGGAAAAATTGAAAATGAAAATAGGGCCACCCAAATCTATGGAATGAAACAAATGCAACTCTAAAAGCAGAGCTGTGCGAGCAAAGAAGCGAAAAGGTAATCTCTCCCAGCAACCGCACGAAGAGTGGATGAAATCTCCACATTCAACGTCAAGTACCCCGCATCTCTGGAACACCTGAGTAGAACAATGAATCAGTCCAAAATTGAGGAGATGGACTTTGTGAGCATAGATATATTAGTTTTTCCAGTTTTTCACACTTTGTGAGTGTGTAGGTGTATGCTACTGTGAGTCATTTTGTCTGTATAGCTAAGCTTTAACCATTTGTGCTAGAGTTCTTTGTGGCTGTATATTTTTTTACATTTTAAAATTTTCTCATAAAAATATTTTTTATTCTAATAACTTCATTTTATTTGATTTTACTTTATTTTGTTTTATTTTATCCTCATTCTTTGTTTCCTCCTCTTTCTTCTCCCACTTATTCTGAGCTGTGAGGATGAAAGTCTCTAGGTGCTCTAACCAGGAGTCAGTGCTCTGCATCTGAGGTGGGAAAACCAACTTCAGGACACTGGTCCACAGGAGACCTGACAGCTCCAAATAATATCAAAAGGAGAAAATCTCCCAGAGATTTCTTTCTCAACGCCAAGACCCACATTCACTCAGTGACCAGTAAGCAACAGTGCTGTACACCGTATGCCAAACAATGAGCAAGACAGAAACAGTCCCATCCGTTATCAGAGAGGATGCCTTAAATCATCATAAGGACGGAGGCACCAAAATACACACCAGCAGTTGTGGAAATGCCCACCAGAAAGACAGGATCCAGCCTCATTCAAAAGAACACAAGCATAACTCCCCTCCACGAAGAAGCCTACACAACCCACTTAACAAACCTTAGCCGCTGGGGACAGACACCAAAAACAACAATAACTACGGGCATGACGCCTGTGAAAAGGAGCCCCAAGCACAGTACGTTAACCAAAATTAGGAGACCAAAAAACACACAGCTGACGAAGCAGCAAGGTCAAAACGCACCAGACCTAACAAATGAAGAGGAAATAGGCAGTCTACCCGAAAAAGAATTCAGAATAATGATAGGAAAAACGATTCAACATCGTGGAAATAGGAGAGAGAAAATACAGGAATCGTTTCACAGGGGTCGACAAGAACTGATGAGCAAACAAACAGTGATGAAGTACACAATAAATGAAAATAATTATTCTCTAGCATGGATCACTAGCACAATAACTGAGGCACAAGAACGGTTAAGTGGCCTGGAAGATAAAATAGTTCAAATAAATACTGCGGATCAAAATTAAGAACAAAGAATGAAAGGAACGGAGGACAGTCTCAGCGACCCTTGGGAAAACATTAAATGCACCAACATTCGAATTATATGGCTCTCAGAAGAAGAAGAGAAAGAGAAAAGGCGTGAGAATATATTTGAAGAGATTATAGTTGAAAACTTCCCTAGTATGGGAAAGGAAAGAGTTAATCAAGTCCAGGAAGCACAGAGAGTCTCATACAGGATAATTCTAAGGAGAAACACGCCAAGACACGTATTCATCAAACTATTAGAAACTAAATACATAGAAAGCATGTAAAAAGCAGCACGGGAAAAGTAGCATATACCATACAAGGGAATCCACTTAAGTTAACAGCTGACCTTTCAACAGAAATTCTGCAAGAGAGAAGGGAGTGGCAGTATACGTATTTGAAGTAATGAAAGGAAAAAAAACCTACAACCGATGTTACTGTTCTCAGCAAGAATCTCATTGAGATTGGACAGAGAAACTAAAAACTTTACAGAAAAACACACGGAAAAAGAATTCAGCACCAACAATAGCTTTATAACAAAAGATAAAGGAACTTCTCTAGGCAGGAATCATAAGGAAAAGAAAGACCTCCTAGAACCAACCAAAAACAATTAACAAAACGGTAAGAGGAACCTCCATATTGATAATTACCTTACATGTAAATGGATTCATTGCTCCAACCACAACAGATAAACTGGCTGAAGGGATACAACAAAAAGCCCATTATATATGCTGCCTAGAAGAGATCCACTTTAGACCTAGTGAGACATACAGACTGAAAGTGAGGAGATGGCAAGAGACATTCCATGCAAATGGAAATCAAAGGAAACCTGGAGTTACAATTCGCATATCAGAAGAAATAGACTTTAAGATAAAGACTATTTCAAGAAACAAACAAGGACACTACACACTGATCAAGGGATCAAATTAAGGAGAGGATATAAGAAATGCAAACACTTATGAACCCAATCGAGGAGCACTTCAATACATAAAGTATATCCTAACAGCCATAAGGCGGAACTTGACAGTAAAACCATAAGAGTAGGGGACATTTCCACCCCACAATCACAAATGGATAGATCATCCAAAATGAAACTAAATCAGGAAACATAAGCTTTCAATGACGCGTTGAACAAGAGGGAATTCATTCATATGTATACAACATTCTATTGCAAAACAACAGAAAACACTTTCTCCTCGGGAACTCATGAAACACTCTCCAAGATTTATCATATGTAGGGTCACAAATAAAGCCTTGGAAAACTAAGAAAATTGAAATAGCATCAGGTATAATTTTCGCCTGCAGTGCTATGAAACTAGAGAGGAATTAAAAGAAAAAAAAACTGTAAATAATACAAACACATTGAAGCTAAACAAAACGCTGTTACATAACCAAGAATACACTGCAGAAAACCAAGATGGGGTCACAAAAACCTGGGAAAAATTGAAAATGTAAATAGGACCACCCAAATCTATGGAATGAAACAAATGCAACTCTAAAAGCAGAGCTGTGCGAGCAAAGAAGCGAAAAAGTAATCTCTCCCAACACCCGCACGAAGAGTGGATGAAATCTCCACATTCAACGTCAAGTACCCAGCATCTCTGGAACACCTGAGTAGAACAATGAATCAGTCCAAAATTGAGGAGGTGGACTTTGTGATCATACATATATTAGTTTTTCCAGTTTTTCACTTTTTGTGAGTGTTTAGGTGTATGCTACTGTGAGTCATTTTGTCTGTATAGCTAAGCTTTAACCATTTGTGCTAGAGTTCTTTGTGGCTGTTTATTTATTTACATTTTAAAATTTTCTCATAAAAATATTTTTTATTCTAATAACTTCATTTTATTTGATTTTACTTTATTTTGTTTTATTTTATCCTCATTCTTTGTATCTTTCTCTTTCTTCTCGCACTTATTCTGAGCTGTGAGGATGAAAGTCTCTAGGTGCTCTAACCAGGAGTCAGTGCTCTGCATCTGAGGTGGGAAAACCAAATTCAGGACACTGGTCCAGAGGAGACCTGACAGCTCCACATAGTATCAAAGGGTGATAAACTCCCAGAGATTTCTTTCTTAACGCCAAGACCCACATTTACTCAGTGACCAGCAAGCTACAGTGCTGGAAACCATCTGCCAAAAAATGAGCAAGACAGAAACAGGCCCATCCGTTATCAGAGAGGATGCCTTAAATCATAATAAGGACGGAGGCACCAAAATACACACCACCAGACTTGGAAGTGCCCACCAAAAAGTAAATATCCAGCCTCATCTTCCAGAACACAAGCACAACTCCCCTGAACCAAGAAGCATACAGAACCCACTGAACAAACTTTAGCCGCTGGGGACACACAGCAAAAACAAAAATAACGACGGGCATGACGCCTGTGAAAAGGAACCCCAAGCACAGTCAGTTCAGCAAAATGAGGAGACCAAAAATCACACAGCAGACGAAGCAGCAAGGTCAAAACGCACCAGACCTAACAAATGAAGAGGAAATAGGCAGTCGACCCGAAAAAGAATTCAGAATAATGATAGGAAAGACGATTCAACATCGTAGAAATAGGAGAGAGAAAACACAAGAAAAGTTTCACAAGGGTCGACAAGAACTGAAGAGCAAACAAACAATGATTAAGAACACAATACATGAAAATAATTATTCTCTAGCATGGATCACTAGCACAATAACTGAGGCACAAGAACGGTTAAGTGGCCTGGAAGATAAAATAGTTCAAATAAATACTGCGGCTCAAAGTAAAGTACAAAGAAAGAAAGGAACGGAGGAGCGTCTCAGCTAACCTTGGGACAACATTAAATGCACCAACATTCGAATTATATGGGTCTCAGAAGAAGAAGAGAAATAGAAAAGGCGTGAGAATATATTTGAAGAGATTATAGTTGAAAACATCCCTAGTAAGGGAAAGGAAAGAGTTAATCAAGTCAAGGAAGCACAGAGAGTCCCGTAAAGGATAAATCCAAGGAGAAACACACCAAGACACGTATTCATCAAACTATTAGAACCTAAATACATAGAAAGCATGTAAAAAGCAGCATGGGAAAAGCAGCATATACCATACAAGGGAATCCATGTAAGTTAACAGCTGACCTTTCAGCAGAAATTCTGCAAGAGAGAAGGGAGTGCCAGTATACGTATTTCAAGAGATGAAAGGAAAAAAACCTACAACCAATGTTACTGTTCTCAGCAAGAATCTCATTGAGATTGGACAGAGAAACTAAAAGCTTTACAGAAAAACACACGGAAAAAGAATTCAGCACCAACAACAGCTTTATAACAAAGGATAAAGGAACTTCTCTAGGCAGGAATCACAAAGAAAAGAAAAGACCTCCTAGAACAAACCAAAAACAATTAACAAAACGGTAAGAGTAACAGCCATATTAATAATAACGTTACATGTAAATGGATACATTGCTCCAACTACAACAGATAGACTCCCTGAAGGGATACAACATCAAGACCATTATATGTGCTGCCTAGAAGAGACAAACTTTATACCTAGGGAGACATACAGACTGAAAGTGAGGAGATGGCAAGAGACATTCCATGCAAATGGAAATCAAAGGAAACCTGGAGTTACAATTCTCATATCAGACGAAATAGACTTTAAGATAAAGACTATTACAAGAAACAAACAAGGACACTACATACTGATCAAAGGATCACACCAAGGAGAGGATATGACAAATGTGAATACTTATGAACACAACCGAGGAGCACTTCCCTACATAACATGTATCCTAACAGCCATAAAGGGGAACTTGATAGTACCACCAAAAGAGTACGGGGCATTACCACCCCACTTCCACCAATGGACAGATCATCCAAAATGAAAAAAAAAATCAGGAAACATAACTTTTAAATAACACATTGAACAGGAGGTACTTCATTCATATGTATACCACATTCTATTGCAAAACATCAGAAAACACTTTTTTCTCAGGTGTTCATGGAACATTCTCCAAGATATATTATATGTAGGACCACAAATAAAGCCTTAGAAAATTAAGAAAATTGAAACAGTACTAGGTATACTTTCCGCCCACAGTGCTATGAAACTAGATAGGAATTAAAAGGAAAAAAAACCCTGTAAATAATACAAACACGGGGAAGCTAAAGAAAACGCTTTTACATAACCAAGAATTCACTGCAGAAAACCAAGATGGGATCAAAAATACCTGGGAAAAAGTGACAATGAAAATACGACCACCCAAAACTATGGGATGAAGCGAATGCAACTGTAAAAGGAGATCTGTGCGAAAAAAGAAGCCAAAGGGAAATCTCTCCCAGCAGTCGCAGGAAGTTTGGATGAAATCTGCACATTCAACGTGAAGAACCCCGCTTCTGTGGAACACCTGAATACACAATGAATCAGCCCAAAATTGACGAGGTGGACTTTGTGAGCAAAGATATATTATTCTTTCCAGTTTTTCACTTTTTGTGACTGTGGAGGTGTATGCTGCTGTTTGCGATTTTGTCAGTATAGCTTAGCTTTAACCATTTGTGCTAGAGTTCTGTGTGGCTGTTTTTTTTTTACTTTTTAAAATTGTCTCGTAATAAATATTTTTTATTTTAATCACTTCATTTTATTTGATTTTACTTTATTTTGTTTTATTTTATCCTCATTCTTTGTTTCCTTCTCTTTCTTCTCCCACTTATTCTGAGCTGTGAGGATGAAAGTCTCTAGGTGCTCTAACCAGGAGTCAGTGCTCTGCATCTGAGGTGGGAAAACCAACTTCAGGACACTGGTCCACAGGAGACCTGACAGCTCCACATAATATCAAATGGAGAAAATCTCCCAGAGATTTCCTTCTCACGTCCAATACCCACATTCACTCAGTGACCAGAAGTCTACAGTGCTGGACACCATATGCCAAACAATGAGCAAGACAAAAACAGCCACATCCGTTATCAGACAGGACGCCTTAAATCAGAGTAAGGAAGAGGGCACCAAAATACACACCACCAGACCTGGAAGTGCCCACCAGAAAGAAAAAGTCCAGCCTCATCTTCCAGAACACAAGCACAGCTCCCCTCAACCAAGAAGCATACAGAACCCACTGAACAAACCTTAGCCGCTGGGGACAGACACCAAAAACAACAATAACGACGGGCATGACGCCTGTGAAAAGGAACCCCAAGCACAGTAACTTAAGCAAAATGAGGAGACCAAAAAACACACAGCAGACGAAGCAGCAAGGTCAAAACGCACCAGACCTAACAAATGAAGAGGAAATAGGCAGTCTACCCGAAAAAGAATTCAGAATAATGATAGGAAAGACGATGCAACATCGTAGAAATAGGAGAGAGAAAATACAAGAAACGTTTCACAAGGGTCGACAAGAACTGAAGAGCAAACAAACAATGATGAAGAACACAATACATGAAAATGATTATTCTCTAGCATGGATCACTAGCACAATAACTGAGGCAGAAGAACGGTTAAGTGGCCTGGAAGATAAAATAGTTCAAATAAATACTGCGGATCAAAATAAAGTACAAAGAAAGAAAGGAACGGAGGACCGTCTCAGCGAACCTTGGGACAACATTAAATGCACCAACATTCGAATTATATGGGTGTCAGAAGAAGAAGAGAAATAGAAAAGGCGTGAGAATATATTTGAAGAGATTATAGTTGAAAACATCCCTAGTATGGGAAAGGAAAGAGTTAATCAAGTCAAGGAAGCACAGAGAGTCCCGTAAAGGATAAATCCAAGGAGAAACACACCAAGACACGTATTCATCAAATTATTAGAACCTAAATACATAGAAAGCATGTAAAAAGCAGCATGGGAAAAGCAGCATATACCATACAAGGGAATCCACGTAAGTTAACAGCTGACCTTTCAGCAGAAATTCTGCAAGACAGAAGGGAGTGCCAGTATACGTATTTCAAGAGATGAAAGGAAAAAAACCTACAACCAATGTTACTGTTCTCAGCAAGAATATCATTGAGATTGGACAGAGAAACTAAAAACTTTACAGAAAAACACACGGAAAAGGAATTCAGCACCAACAACAGCTTTCTAACAAAGTATAAAGGAACTTCTCTAGGCAGGAATCACAAAGAAAAAAAAAGACCTCCTAGAACCAACCAAAAACAATTAACAAAACGGTAAGAGGAACATCCATACTGATAATTACCTTACAAGTAAATGATTTCAATTCTCCAACCACAACAGATAAACTGGCTGAAGGGATACAACAACAAGCCCATTATATATGCTGCCTAGAAGAGATCCACTTTAGACCTAGGGAGACATACAGACTGAAAGTGAGGAGATGGCAAGAGACATTCCATGCAAATGGAAATCAAAGGAAACCTGGAGGTACAATTCTCATATCAGAAGAAATAGACTTTAAGATAAATACTACTTCAAGAAACAAACAAGGATACTACACACTGATCAAGGGATCAAATTAAGGAGAGGATATACGAAATGCAAATACTTATGAACCCAACCGAGGAGCACTTCAATACATGAGGTATATCCTAACAGTCATAAAGCGGAACTTGACAGTAAAACCATAAGAGTAGGGGACATTACCAGCCCACAATCACCAATGGATAGATCATCCAAAATGAAACTAAATCAGGAAACATAAGCTTTCAATGACGCGTTGAACAAGAGGGAATTCATTCATATGTATACAACATTCTATTGCAAAACAACAGAAAACACTTTCTCCTCACGTACTCATGAAACACTCTCCAACATATATCATATGTAGGGTCACAAATAAAGCCTTAAAAACTAAGAACATTGAAATAGCATCAGGTATAATTTCCACCTACAGTTCTATGAAATTAGATAGGAATTAAAAGAAAAAAAATGTAAATAATACAAACACATGGAAGCTAAACAAAACGCTGTTACATAACGAAGAATACACTGCACAAAACTAAGATGGGATCACAAATACCTGGGAAAAATTGAAAATGAAAATACGACCACCCAAAACTATGGGATGAAACAAATGAAACTCTAAAAGCAGAGCTGTGGGAGCAAAGAAGCGAAAAGGTAATCTCTCACAGCACCCGCACGAAGAGTGGATGAAATCTCCACATTCAACGTCAAGTATCCCGCATCTCTGGAACACCTGAATAGAACAATGAATCAGTCCAAAATTTAGGAGGTGGACTTTGTGAGCATAGATATATTAGTTTTTCGAGTTTTTCACTCTTAGTGACTGTGTAGGTGTATGGTACTGTGAGTCATTTTGTCTATGTAGCAAAGCTTTAACCATTTGTGCTAGAGTTCTTTGTGGCTATTTATTTTTTTACATTTTAAATTTTTCTCATAAAAATATTTTTTATTTTAATAACTTCATTTTATTTGATTTTACTTTATTTTGTTTTATTTTATCCTCATTCTTTGTTTCCTTCTCTTTCTTCTCCCACTTATTCTGAGCTGTGAGGATGAAAGTCTCTTGGTGCTCTAACCAGGAGTCAGTGGTCTGCATCTGAGGTGGGAAAACCAACTTCAGGACACTGGTCCACAGGAGACCTGACAGCTCCACATAATATCAAATGGAGAAAATCTCCCAGAGATTTCCTTCTCAAGTCCAAGACCCACATTCACTCAGTGACCAGAAGTCTACAGTGCTGGACACCGTATGCCAAACAATGAGCAAGACAGAAACAGCCACATCCGTTATCAGACAGGACGCCTTAAATCATAATAAGGAAGAGGGCACCAAAATACACACCACCAGACCTGGAAGTGCCCACCAGAAAGAAAAGGTCCAGCCTCATCTTCCAGAACACAAGCACAGCTCCCCTCAACCAAGAAGCATACAGAACCCACTGAACAAACCTTAGCCGCTGGGGACAGACACCAAAAACAACAATAACGACGGGCATGAAGCCTGTGAAAAGGAACCCCAAGCACAGGAACTTAAGCAAAATGAGGAGACCAAAAAACACACAGCAGACGAAGCAGCAAGGTCAAAACGCACCAGACCTAACAAATGAAGAGGAAATAGGCAGTCCACCCGAAAAAGAATTCAGAATAATGATAGCAAAGACGATTCAACATCGTAGAAATAGGAGAGAGAAAATACAAGAAACGTTTCACAAGGGTCGACAAGAACTGAAGAGCAAACAAACAATGATGAAGAACACAATACATGAAAATGATTATTCTCTAGCATGGATCACTAGCACAATAACTGAGGCAGAAGAACGGTTAAGTGGCCTGGAAGATAAAATAGTTCAAATATATACTGCGGATCAAAATAAAGTACAAAGAAAGAAAGGAACGGAGGACCGTCTCAGCGATCCTTGTGACAACATTAAATGCACCAACATTCGAATTATATGGGTCTCAGAAGAAGAAGAGAAATAGAAAAGGCGTGAGAATATATTTGAAGAGATTATAGTTGAAAACATCCCTAGTATGGGACAGGAAAGAGTTAATGAAGTCAAGGAAGCACAGAGAGTCCCGTAAACGATAAATCCAAGGAGAAACACACCAAGACACGTATTCATCAAACTATTAGAACCTAAATACATAGAAAGCATGTAAAAAGCAGCATGGGAAAAGCAGCATATACCATACAAGGGAATCCACGTAAGTTAACAGCTGACCTTTCAGCAGACATTCTGCAAGAGAGAAGGGAGTGCCAGTATACGTATTTCAAGAGATGAAAGGAAAAAAACCTACAACCAATGTTAGTGTTCTCAGCAAGAATCTCATTGAGATTGGACGGAGAAACCAAAAGCTTTACAGAAAAACACACGGAAAAAGAATTCAGCACCAACAACAGCTTTATAACAAAGGATAAAGGAACTTCTCTAGGCAGGAATCACAGAGAAAAGAAAAGACCTCCTAGAACAAACCAAAAACAATTAACAAAACGGTAAGAGGAACATCCATATTAATAATAACATTACATGTAAATGGATACATTGCTCCAACTACAACAGATAGACTCCCTGAAGGGATACAACATCAAGACCATTATATGTGATGCTTAGAAGAGACCCACTTTATACCTAGGGAGACATACAGACTGAAAGTGAGGAGATGGCAAGAGACATTCCAGGCAAATGGAAATCAAAGGAAACCTGGAGTTACAATTCTCATATCAGACGAAATAGACTTTAAGATAAAGACTATTACAAGAAACAAACAAGGACACTACATACTGATCAAGGGATCAAACCAAGGAGAGAAATAAGCTTAAGACTTATTTGCAGGAATAATGTCCCAGACAGACGGGACAGCTAGAGCAAAGACCCTAAGGGAGGAATGTGTGGCTTGTTTGAGGGATAGCAAGGAGGCCAGTGTAGTTCTAATAGAGTGAGCAAGGGGGAGGGCAGTGGCTGATGAGATCAGAGAGGTGGCAAGATGATTTAGGGTCTTGCAGGTCCTTGCAAAGACTTTGGTTTTTCTCGGGGTGAAATGGGAGCCACTGGAGCATTTGGAGTAGTGACATGATCTGACTCACACTGAATAGGATCATCCTGGCCATGGTTGAGAATAGACTCTTGGATGTGAGGGAGGCAAGGATAGAAGCAGAGAGAGCACTTAGGAGACTGTTGTAATAATCCAGGGGCGAGACGATGGGCTGGTAAACCACGGGGCGATAGTTGAGATGGTAAGTGGTTGGCTTCTGGATATATTTTGTAATTATATGTGAACATGTCTGTCTTCCATCGGACTGTGAGTTCCTTAAAGGCAAGGACTAGGTCTTATTTATTTTTATATCCTTAATGCCTAGTACTATGCCTGACACACAGTAGCTGTTTAATAACTGCTGAATGAATGCATTCTATTTCTCAAAAAGATTATATGCTCTTTGGGGGCAGTATGCATGTCTTTTGCATCTTTGCAATCCGCTCAGCATCAAGCCCTGTGCCTTCCTTGCCCTGGGTAAGTTTTCTCGGCCTCACAGTTCATGGGTTGATATAGGCTAAAGCCCCACTTCCCCAGACCCCCAGCCTACCAGGCTAATGGGCAGAAGGTAAAGGTCTTTTACTGTTTTTTCTCCAACTTCAAGTTTTAAAAGTACCCACCAGAATGTGTCTGGAGGCCCAAACACCCTTAAGGCACAGTGTGAGCGAGTAGAGAAAAGCAATCAGAATGAAGAGGGAACCACCTCTAACAGGTTTCCAAGGAAGGTTACCATTCTGGAGAGGTGCTACAGAGGACCTATGGCACCCTGATGATAGGGCATCAGAACCTAGGGACCCACCCTGTCTTCAGTGCCAACCTCGCAAAACCTTTACACTGTTTAAGGAGGACGGTAGAGGCTCCTGGGTGGCACAAGAAGGCTTCAGCAGCTCCACACACCACAATAACCACAGCATTGCCCGAACCTTTCTTGGTCAGCAAATACTTCAAGGCCAACTCACTCACTGGGCACACACCTGTGAAACCAAAGAGTCAAGTGGTATAACAAACTTGGTGCTTGGGAACGGGATAAGGGGTTCCTCCAGGGTCTTCCTGCTGGAGACAGTTCTTCTGTCTCCTGACTGTGCTTGTTTCCACTCTTCTGTCTTTCACCTCCATATCCTGGGTTAGCCCTGAGGTTGGTCCTTAAGGTCAGCTTCTTGCCTTGCAGCTCTGAGCTACTACAGTTGGGGCTACATTGAGTTCTTCTGCCTAATTTCTCTTAACTCTATAGGATTTAAGCCCATCCCTTCCTTCTCTACCCAGGAACCACAGCTGTCTTCCACTCTCCCCAGGCTGATGGCAATGGAGGCTCTCCAGAGTTCTCTTCCCTAGGAGTAATGAGGAATAGTCACCACCAACATGTTTCCTCCTTAGAGCAACCTGGCAAAGGGAAGCCATTGGCTGGGGGTTCTGGAGAGTAGGCAGACCCAGAATCCTGTCCAAGCCAAATTGAAATGTAGATGAACCGTGGAATGAGGATGACATCTTGCTGCTCTACAACAGTCACAGAGTCTTTCCACACCTCTGTTTTCCAACTTTGCCCTGTGCAAAGTTCTGTTCTCTCTTGGGATGGCAGACATTGGCTCCAGGCCACAGTCCTAGAGATCCATGGTCATACCAACCTCAGAGGGGAGTAGAATCATCCTCTGGGACTCTAGTGGTCCCACCTGGCCCCTCCAGATATCAATGTATCTTACATTTAATGTTTGGCTTTGGTTGTTTTCTGGTGTCCAGAAGGATGGATATTCATCCAAAGAAAAGGACATTTGGCACAGTACCATGGCTTGAAGCCTGGCATGTGGAAGTTGTCCTGGATTCTGACGGATGCCTATCCTTTATCCCTTGATGTCTTATGCAAGTTCAAAGGGGTTCTCAGGAGATGAAGGTCATGGGCCAGGAGGGTACCAGCTAGTATGAAAGACTTAAAAGTGTCTTTGAGACACCCTGAGATGAGAGCTGCTAAATAAATGACTAGTCAAAAGAAGCCAGTTGACATCCCTCAAAAATCAGGCAAAGTTCATCTGAGCTGTCCCATTCATGCCTCATTTTCCCTCTGTTTGGTTTTGATATTTGGTTTTTGCTTTCTGCTTTCCACTTTGGCTTTGATCCTGAACTCCAGGCTTCTGCTTCCTCCTCTGAAAGGATCCATGGCAACGCTTACTAATGCATATAACTTATCCTGCTGCCTAATCAAACCCTGCCTCTCGGATCTTGGACAGAACCTGAGGCTTGGACACATATTCCTGTTACTGGCCCAGTGTGTTCTGGACTCATTTTCTACTAAGAAGTCCTCTTCCAGCAGGGAGTGAGAACTGGACTGACTGTCAAGTCTTATAGAAGTTGGAGTCCTGAGGTAGGTCAGAGAATGGAATGATTTCTTATACCCACCCACTGACATCATATAATCTCACACAATTGGGATCCAGAAGATCCCTTCCAAGGTCCCTACATAAAGAGTGATGGCTGGGAAATTCTGAGCAAAGCCAGTGGCCTCAGTGGCAAAGTTGATGAAGACACCATAAGAGAGAATGCCATGGGGGTGGTTGGCAATGATATAGTTGTGTTTGGGACAGAGGTCATGAGTCTTCACCAGCTGTTAGAGGGAGATTGGATCAGAGTAGTGGATAGAAGGAAGAGAGGACATGTGGACTCAGATCCCAGTAGGTAGCCTGTGTTGCCCTTGGGGAGCCCCAAATCCCTATTCACTGGGATGTCTTCACTGCCACAGGATTGCGAGGGATTATGATGCTCAGAGAGGCTGACCTGGGTCTGCCACTCTGAGGCAAGGTGTTATCCATTTGTCTCCCCACCTGCCCATCCGTCTTGGGTCTCTATTCTGCAATATGCCTCTGGGCCTTTATGTCCACTGCTGGCCACCAAAGCCTTTGAAACCATGGGGCTGAATAGGGAGGAAGAGTCTGAGTAAGAGGGAATGAGGGTACTCAGAGGTAGCATAGTCACCATTACTGGGAAGTAATTTGGAAATAATTCCAGAGCGTCCAGTTTCATACCCAAGTTGAACGCCTACCACCAGCAGGTATGGAAGGGAAGGGAAGACTGGGTGAGATCTTGCCAATCCCTCTACTTCTCTCGGAGGTGGAGGGTTCTTCCTAAAATCTTCAGGTCACTAGAGGGGCCTCCTTCTCACATTTCCATATCTTGGGCACAGAGCTATAGGTATTGTCCCTAAATCCAACTCCCAAGGAGACACAGGAAGTCCCGGCTCCTCTGGAGCAGTCAGAAAGGTGGGAGGGAAGTAGTAGGATGCTGGGAGCACCCTCCCAGAAACCAGGCTCAATTCTTCCTGGGAAACCTGGCAGAGACCTCTGTTCCTTGCTGGGCTTTGCCCTCCTGTCTCCCTTTGCCTTCCTGTGCTCCTCTCCCTCTCTCCTTCGCTTCGCCTCCCTGACCTCCTTTCCTTTCCCTTTCCTCTTCTTTCCTCTCCCCACCTCTTCTCCATCTGTTTCTCCCACTCTCTCCTTCCACGCCCACCCCATCCCTGTGGTTCCATCCTTGGTACATACAGGGACCACCACTCTTCCCCTGTTTCTTACCTGGACTGTGGGTGTTTCAGTCATAGGCGAGCCAGGCTAAGGCGAGCACGCACAGCATCCCGAATTTAGTGAACACCAGAAAGTAGGGTATAAGAAGAATAGGAATAGCTCCTGAGGGGACACAAAGGGTTCGTGCCCTTCAGTTCCCTTCAAGTTTAATACACCTATCATAACCCCAATCTCTGCTCTGTAGTGAAGGAGCAGGTCGAGGCCGGTGTGAGACTCTTCTCTCCTCATCACACCCCCCAACACCCTACCACACTCCTAGCTCTGCTGTGGTCCGGGATGACCTCTGAGTCCCTGGATCTGGGTCCCCTTGATGGCTGGTATCTTAACTGAGGAAACAGCAGATCCATGACGTTCTCAGAGGAGCTCCTCAGCTGGGGTCAAAGGACAGCACTACTTGGCAATTGGAAGGAAACAGCATCTTGGGTCGGTGGCTTACATCCCCATTCTGGGACCTCAGGAAGTCCTTTCTGAAAGCTCAACCCTCCTTCCTTTGTGCAAATGCTCTGTCAGCACATTCCAGTGGAGAGGGGCAGCCTGCAGTCTATGGGCTGTTTGATGCTGAGAAGAAAACACATATTAGAAACTGCTTTACTTTGTTCAATTTTGTCCCATTAGAAATCTCTCAAAAGTTCAGAAGGGAGAAAAATCATCTCTGTTAGCAAAGGGTCACAGCAGGCTGTGAAATGCAGACGGGATACATCTTACAGCAGTGGAAGTTGAATTCCATTTTAAAATCTGCATTCATGAGAATGAGGGGCTCAGTACAGATATTGTGAATTTAAAAATACCCAGCTAAAAGAATGACTTCTTTGACAAGATAATATCATAGTAGATAAAAGTTTCAGAGAAGGGGAAGAAACTCAAGAGTTACCTGCCAGCAGGTTTGTCTCTCGCATTTTGGGCTTAGATGAAAATAACAGGAAAAAGATGGAATGGAAATTAAAAAAAAAAAAAAAAGTCGTGTTATGGAGTAGAAGAAACCTTAATGATAGGCTGAATTCCCCTTACAAGAGCTGGCTGAAGGGGTTGTTGTAAGCATACCAATTAAATAGGAAAAATAACAGGGGGAGGAATTTATGGGAAGATTGCCATGGATACAAATCTTGCTACCTCTGACCCACATAAAAGATGAGAGTAAATTTGCTGGGTAAGCTTCAGAAGAAAACTTAGGTAATGTTAAATATGAATCATTATTATTATTTTTTCAACTTCTTTATTGGAGTATAATGGCTGTATAATGGTGTGTTATTTTCTGCTTTATAACAAAGTGAATCAGCTATACATATACATATATCCCCATATCCCCTCCATCTTGCATCTCCCTCCCACCCTCCCTATCCCACCCTTCTAGGTGGTCACAAAACACCGAGCTGATTTCCCTGTGCTATGTGGCTGTTTCCCACTAGCTACCTATTTTACATTTGGTAGTGTATATACGTCCATGCCACTCTCTCACTTCGTCCCAGTTTACCCTTCCCCCTCCCCATGTCCTCAAGTCCATTCTCTAGTAGGTCTGCATCTTTATTCCAATCCTGCCCCTAGGTTCTTCAGAACCATATTTTATTATTATTTATTTTTTTAGGTTCCATATACATGTGTTAGCATATGGTATTTGTTTTTCTCTTTCTGACTTACTTCACTCTGTATGACAGTCTCTAGATTCATCCATGTGTCTGCAAATGACCCAGTTTCATTCCTTTTTATGGCTGAGTAATATTCCATTTTACATATGTGCCACATCTTCTTTATCCATTCATCTGTCGATGGACACTTAGGTTGCTTCCATGTCTTGGCTATTGTAAATCGTGCTGCAATGAACATTGGAGTGAATGTGTCTTTTTGAATTATGGTTTTCTCAGGGTATATGCCTGGTGGTGGGATTGCTGGGTCATATGGTAACTCTATTTTTAGTTTTTTAAGGAACCTCCATACTGTTCTCCACAGTGGCTGTATCAATTTACATTCCCACCAACAGTGCAAGAGGGTTCCCTTTTCTCCACACCCTTAGAGGGATTTTTTTTAGTAGATTTTAAAAGTATTTAATTTAATGGGATTTTCTACACAGATGATCATGTCATCTGTGAATTAGGAAAGTTGTATTTCTTACTTTTCAATGTGTATGCTTTTCTTTCTATTTTTTTTCCCCTCTTGCTTTACTGCACTTGCTAGGACTTTTAGTATGATGTTGAATACAAATGGTGAGAGTGAACATCCTTGCTTTGCTCCCCATCTTAGGGAGAAAGCTTTCAGTCTTTCACCATTAAATATGATATTACCTGCAGGGTTTTTTTTTTTTTTACAGATGCTCTTTATCAAGTTGAGAAAATTGCCTTCTATTCCTAGTTTGCTGAGAGATTTTATCATGGATTAAAGTTTGTCAAATGCTTTTTCTACATCAACTGATATAATAGTGTGTGTTTTTTCTCCCTTTGGTGGTTAATATGTTAGGCTACATTGATTGATTTTCAAATATTTACACTTGCATTCTGAGACAGAGCTCACTTGGTCATGGTATATTAATCTTTGTTTGATTTGCTTGTATTTTTTTGAGGATTTTTGCATTTATATTCATGAGGAATATTGGACTGTAGTTTTCTTTTTTGTACTGTTTTGTCTGGTGTTGGTATCAGGGCCTGGCCTCATAAATGAGTTGAGAAGTGTTCCTTCCTCTTGTATTTTCTGAAAAAGATTGTTTAGAATTTGTTGATATATCATCTTTAAAATGTTTGGAAGAATATGCTGTTGAAACCAACTGGGTCTGCAGATTTCTGTGTTGGAAGGTTTATAACCTTCCAAAATTAAAATTTTCTTTAATTAATAGTTACAGGTTATCTATTTCTGTTGGGTGAGTTTTGGTTGTTTGTGGTTTTCAAGGAAGTCTTCAAATATAATTGTTAATTTGTCTATTTTTTTCCAGTTCTGTCAGGTTTCACTTCATATATTTTAAAGCTCTATTGTTAGGTGCCTAGAAATTTAGGATAGTTATGTCTTCTTGGTGAATTGACCCTTTTACCATTATGTAATATCCTTTTTCACCCTTGGTCTTGATTTAAAAAAAATAAATTGAAACCTGTACACCCTCACATTACTAATGATTACTAGTTTAAGTTAAAGATGGTACCAATATGAAGCTAAGTGGGTCCTTTCTTCAAATCATTTCTGATTCATTTTGCTTGCTAACTTTTCCCATATAGTAATAGTCAACATTTACTGTACACTCATCATGTAAAACTAAGTATTTTATTAGTGTATTTTATTTAATCTTCATAAAACACCCATTAGGACAATAATCATTCTCATTTTGTGAATGAGGAACCCAGGTTCAGAGAAGTTAAATAACCACTTAAGGTCACACAGCCAGCTAGTGGGTGATCCAGAGTTAAGAACTCACACTCTTCCTCCAGAGACTGTACTCTTTGCCACTTAGCTCTAATTATTGCTTTCCTTTAGTCAATTATTAATTCCCATCAGTTCTGTCCTCCAAACATCTTTCAAATTATTCTATTCCCCACCTCCATGCTACCATCCGGTGCAAGCCACCATTCTCTCTCTCTAAGCTGACTGCCAATGTCTTCCCAACAGGTTACCTGCTTCAATTTGAACCATGATGCAGCCAGCATGCTAAATGCAAATCTCTGTCCTTCTATAGTCTATAACCAAGAACATGGCTGGTTTGTCAAAGAGACATTTCTGTGGTCCTGTGATTACTTAATGGATCAAAATTAGTGATAAATGTGAGAACCTATGGGGGTTAATGGTAATTCAATAATTCAACAACTCACATGTCTTCCTATGACTCTTAGGATGCAGTCCAGTCTCATAACCTTGGTTCTGAAGGTCCTCGGTGATGGAGCCCCTGGCCATCCCCTGGTTCTCTGCATGCCACCATACTGTTCTTCTGTCAGTTTCTTCAACTCATTGTGTTCCCCAGTCTCTGGGCTTCTGTGCATGTTGTCCCTTTTGTCTGGAAGACTCTTTCCTCAGCTCGTTGCCTGGCTAGCTCCTATTCATATTTCAGGCCTCAGGATAAATGTCACAGTTTCAACATTTTGGAGCTATCTTTAACTTCTCTCTCTTTCCAAAAAAAAAAAAAAAAATCTCTCCCATTCATCCTCCTGCCTCTGTCTCCATTGCCACTGCTGTGGTCCAGAACTTGATCTCCTCTGGTCTGGACTGCAGCCTCTTGTCTATTCTTGCCTGCTGGTCTCTTCCCCTCCAGTTTATTTTCCATGCCGCAAATATATTTTTAAGGCACAGTCATAATGTTGTTTGCCTCCTCTGAAACCTTCAGTATTTTCCCACTGCTAACAGGATAAAGTCCAAACATGTTAGCCTGCTGTTTAAGGCCCTCCATGGGCTGGCCCCACACACCTTCTTGGCCTCATCTCTCAGCACCGGCACTCACACCCCTTATGATCTAGCATGAGGTGATCATAACCACACTACTGTAAGGACACAGGGTGATCTGAAGTGGTTCATGGATGGAAAGTTATTTTAATGTGTAGTGAATAAAAGTGAATTCATGGTGGTAATGTAAAGTTTCCTGTTAGAATATATTAACTTAGGTTACAGGAATGAGTCAATTTGGGGAAAAAATGTTAAGTAATAATAGCATAAGTGGTACTCAGCTGTGGGAAGAACCAGAAAGTGGGATGCAAATGACTGAAGAATGGGAAACGGGGGTCCAACCACCTTAGTCTGCTCCCGATTCTTTCAACCCACCGTGCAATTTCACCTCTCCATGCCTTTGGTGATACTGTTCCCTTATTCTGACTACCCGCTCTCCAACTTTCTGTCTATATCAAAATTCTCTCAGCCCTCAAAGCTTAACTCAAATGATACCTCCTTGATGATATCTTTGCTTATTCTCTGGTCAGAATGAAGAGTTCCCTCCTCTACACACCCACAGCACATTAATTCTGCATCTATTTGGCCCTGTTTCATTTTGCTGCTTGTGTAGTTAGCACCTTACATGGCTGGCCCTTTGCCTTTTAGACAGTAAGCTTCTTTTTTTTTTAATAAATTTATTTATTTTTGGCTGTGTTGGGTCTTTGTTGTTGTGCACAAGCTTCTCATTGCAGTGCCTTCTCTTGTTGCGGAGCATGGGCTCTAGGCACGCAGGCTTCAGTAGTTGTGGCTCTCGGGCTCTAGAGCACAGGCTCAGTAGTTGTGGCGCATGGGCTTCGTTGTGCCATGGCATGTGGGATATTCCCTGACCAGGGCTCGAACCGTGTCCCCTGCATTAGCAGGCGGATTCTTAACAACTGCGGCACCAGGGAAGCCCTAGACAATAAGCTTCTTGAAAACAGCCTTCAGCACAGTGCCAAGCACAGGAGGATGACTCAGGATAAATGTATTTGTTACATTCAGTTGTAGCACAGGGAAGTTTGATTTCAAAATTCTCCAAGTGACAGGTGAATGTTAACAGGGAAAGAAACCACCAATGCCCTTATTCCAAATAAAGAAAGGCCTTCTGAGGTTCCAGGGTGTGCATGAGTGTGTAAGGCTATGGACAGCCTGTCATTTCTAGTGTAAAACGAAAACCCGGTGTCTTAATCAGTTGGCTCAAAGCCTTCAGAAATCCAAGAATGTGGCTGGTTTGTCAAAGACGAGTTTCTGTGGCTTTGTGATTACTTATTGGATCTGTATTACCATAAATATGAGAACCCGCGAGAGTAAAAAAAAGATAACTTAGTAATTCAGCAAACATAGACGAAGCATACCTCATGTGAAATATCTGTGCTAGAAGCAATGGGGGCAGGCTTGGGGCCTGGAAGGAGGAGGGTGAAAAGCATAAGTATGAAAATGATGAAAATACCTTAAGTATGGTTACTGATAAGTTGTAAGAGCATTTATTGTCAACAAGCACACTGTTCAGCACTTAATGTACATTAGCTCATTTAATCCTCTCATGACCCTGAGAGGTAGATAATTTGTTATCCCCATTTTACATATGAAGAAACTGAGGTTCAGAGACATCACATATCTTCATTTCAAGCTTTGGGGAAGAAAGTAGGTAGCATTTGTTGAGTCTTTATTATGAACCAAGAGCTACTTTAAGCACTTTGTGTATGTTTAATTAATTTTAAGTCATATTAAGACATGTAAAAAATAAAGTTCCTGCTTTCCAGAAACTCATAGTCAAGAGGGGAATACTGACACCATAAATAATGGATATATCCTAGAGAGTGAGAACAATACAGTTAGGGTTCAAATGTCATTTTATGGGGACCAAAGTAGAAGGCCATTCTTTACTACCAGGCAACCTAGAAAGCCTTCTTGCAGAAGGTAAGAGTTAAATTGAATCTTGAAGGAAGAGTAGGGTTTTGACAGATGGATTTGTGCTGGAAGGGCCTTCCACGCACAAGGAAGAGCTCAAATGAAGGCCTGGAGATGGAAGAGTCCAAGGTCTGTGAGTAATACCATAACCTGCAAAATTACAGGGAGCATGGGAAGCCATGGAACAGGAGATGACACTGGGAGGGAGCAGGGGAGCTCAGGTCCCATGTTGAATGGAATGAGCAACCAATGATTGTTCTTAGCAGAGGAAGACCGTGATTATATCTGCGTATCAGTAAGATCATCTGAGACGACTGTACGAGCAGGAGAAACGGTAGGCAGAGAGGTCAGTTAAGAGTTGCAGTGACTTAGATGAGAGGCAATGGAAACGTGAAATCAGCCACTACTTCAGAAATCAATTTGAACGATACTATGGAGGTAGAATTTTCAGGGGTTTTCAGTTGACTGGATGTAGGGGGTGAAGGAGAGGGAGTAGTGAATGATGCCTTGAAAGGGCCTGTGGGAATGCTCGGCAGGTATCAGAGTCTCTGCCTCATTTTCTAGGATCTAGTTACTCATTAGTCTTCCTGAAGGTGCAATAAATTTAGAGTCTAGGGTGCCTGTCTCAGAAGTGGTAGTCACTCTTCTGTTGATCAAACGTCTTCTAAGGTGGGGTGGTTGGGCTCTGATGTCAATTTCTATAACAGAAAGAAAATGAACATCTACTGAGGGTTTTCTTTCCTCTTTGATTTTCAGAATGGTCTTGAGAGCTCTGTTCTACAATGGTAGAGGGTGACTGACTTACTTGCACAAGCTCACACAACAAGTAAATGGCAGACCTGGTCTGTCTGACTCCCAAGAGTATGTTCTATTTTTTGTATTATCAGCAACCAGAGATAGGAGGCAGACACACACACACACACACACACACACACACACACACACACACACACACACAAAGATGTCCATGAGAGAGAAAAAAGAACAAGAGGTGGACTGAAAGGTCTTTACTGAGGAGAAGAAATCTGAAAGAATCAACAGTGTCAAGCTTGGTCTTGCAAGAAACATAACAATGACAAGACGTGGCTCCTGTTTTCATGGAGCTTACTGGGTAGAGGAGGCATAGGGTATAAAGGCTGCTATGCAACCAATTTTTCCAAAGTGCTCTGGACTTTCAGAGATAATGTAGTCTCAGGTTGCCAGGAAAATGTTGCAGAGAAGGTATGACTTGAGCAATATCTCAAAGGAGGGGTTGTCCATGGATAGTCCAGGAAGGGTGTTCAGGGAATCTTTTAAGTGGAGGAAATAGAGCAGAGGTGAAGGAGTGCGAGAGTAAGTACCCTTCACATTTGTTCTGTGAATAGATTGCCTGGAATATGAGCTTTGCCTAGGGGAAGAGTAGGGGGATGAGCCGGTAAAGAGTTCGAGGCAGAGAGTGCAGCAGTGCTTTGAATGCCCAGGATAACACATTTGTACTTCATCAAGTAGGCAAGGGAAAACCGCTGACTATTTTTGAGCAGCAAAGGGCTGTAATCAAAGATGCATTTGAAAGACTCTCCTGGTTGTAGGCAGTGGAATATATGGGAGAGGGTGGAGAATAGAAGGCCAAGAAAGAGGATATTGCAACAGTTTAGATAGATGGCAATACAAGCCCAGAAAAGAAGAGACAGATGGAGAGCCATCTTTTAACTGGAAGCTGGGCCTCAGAGGGGCTCTCAGGAGCATTGCCTAATTCCAAGGGTCATGAATATTTATATTCCACATCTCCCCCAAACCATCTCTTCATTCTTCTCTCCTCGCTTCTTTTCTCCTTCTTGTCCCTCTGCCTTTTCTCTCCCCCTCTTCCCTACTTTTTCCCCCATCACTCCCAGTAGTGTTCAGTAATCAGCCATGATTCTCAACATCATTCAGGAAGGAGGAGAAGCGCTGAGGGAGGCTCTGAGCAAGACAGAAAGAATGAAGGAAAGAGGGTGAGAAAAAGAAGGAAGAAATGAATTAGGAAGGAGGAAGGGAGGGAGGAAGGAAGGAAGGACACTTTTCTGTAAGGAGCATTTACTGGGAACCAGGCCATGGACCCCTTTGGCAGTCTGGTGAAGCCCTTTTCTGAACAGTATTTTTTAATGCACAAAATAAAATACACAGAGTTACAAAGGAAACTCATCATAGTAAAATACCGTTATCAAAATATTGCCAAAAATGTCATACAGTAACATGGGCTTCTTGATTTATGCATTAAATAACCACACCTAATGGTAGTTCCAATAACTGTTGGAATTTGGACGTGGTAACGAGCATAAATGAACTTTTGAGATGACTGCAACAACTGGCATGTGAAATGTAAATCTCTGTGATGTCTATTATCGACAAATTCACAGGTATTTCTGTGGTTTGCTGCCTACATTCATCATTTCAATATGAAGTTAGTGAAAATAAACAGGTAAGTTTTTCCATCCAAATTCAACGTTGTCCCTCCCTGCCTCATTCTAGGTCTATAGGTCCTTAGTTAAGAACCACTGCTCTACGGGGTCATATAGCTTCCCACAGATTGGACTTGGCAGCCTCCTAACCTCTCCCATCCTTCAGGATGACATTTCTCCACGTCCAGTTTCCAAACTTGCCCCTGTAATTGGCTGCTCACAAAGCCCTGGTTTCTGACTGAGAAAAGCTTCAAGCTCTCAGCCCATTTGCCCAGCACTGATGACTGTCATTCTCTGAGTCCATTGAAGAACTGGCCCTTTCTCAAAATTCTGTCTAATGAGTCACTCATGCAGCCCATAGATTTTCCATAATTCTCTCATCATAGTCTTATCCTGGAAAATCACCTTACATCTACCAGTAACACCAACTCTGCCCCTGCCCCCGAATAGGTCTCTTTTCAGCTAGTTCACAGGGGACAGTCCTGAGAGAAGGTTGGGGTAATCTTTAAACCAGGAAACCTGCAGCCTCACTCCTGGTCTTCATGCCCCTCAGATGGGAGGAGAAAAATCTAATGAACTCAACAGTAGCCATCTCTCTGAGTGGAGAGGCACAGTCCTTCCCAGAGAGAGAGGACCAATGAAATGATCTCTTTGGAGCCCTCCTCATCTGGAGATTCCTGGTCTCTTTCTTCATCTGTTCCCTTGTGCTTTCCAGCCCCTGGGGTTCACTCACCTACAAAGACATAGGCTGGGATCCACTGCAAAACAGAGAGTGTTTGGAGGCTTTCCTGAAGATACCGATGGGAGAGAAAGGCAATGGCTACGGTGCTGTTCTGTTATGGTAAGAAGGCTGGTGCCTCCAAAGCTGAGCTGATTGCAGGTGCTTTGCTTTAATCTCATCACTGAGTCCTTTTATCTGCTGGAGGTTTTAGCCTTGACTTAACGTTTCTCCAGTCTTCCCTGTTCTCTTCTCACCTCAACTTCCTACACACACACACCAGGCTTTAGATCATACTTTCTAATCTCTCTAATATGCATCCTTTCCCCATAGATGCTCAATTGCCTCGGGCTGGTTCTAGCTGTGTGTGTGGGAGGTGGGGTGGGGAGGAGGGGTCCCTCACAAATTAGTGCAGGAAAAGGGAATGGCTTAGGCCTCAAATAGGATCTCTGAAAAGCAGTCTGCTCTGGTGGATGCTCTTTGACTCCTCCTGTCTTCTGCTGAGAGCCACCTAGTCGACTAGAGCCTTTTTTTGCATGAATATCTAGACTTCTCAGATCCCTCCTTGTGCCTCTGTTCCCAGGGGTTCTGTACCAGTGGCCAGTGGGAGAAGCATTGCACAGAGAGCAGACCTGGCTTTCGGTCCTGGCTCCGCCAAGTTCCTCCCCGGACGCTGTGGGGGAATCGCTCTGTTTCTCCAGATCTGTTGTTGGGAGGCATTCTAGTTGCTAAAGGCATGGACTTTAGAGCCAGATAGCTGGGGTTCAGATCTCAGCTCTTCCACTTACAAGTTGGCAAATCTCTGTGGCTCAGTTTCCCCAACTGTAAAATGGGGATAATAATGGCACCTGCTTCATAGGGTTGTTCTGAGGATTGAGTGAGTGAATGTAAAGCACTTAGCACAGGGCCTGGCTGGCACACAGGAGGTATTACTGTAAGTGTTTCCTATTATTATTCTTCGTTTAATTAAATGAATGACTACTGAACATCTATTATGTTTCAGGCTAAAAGGCTTGCTTCTGAACACCAGCCTTTTCAAATTTAAAGATTGTCTCCAGGTCCCAGGCCTGTGGATTCCTTTTTTCGGTAACTATCTGTTGAGTGATTACCGTTTGCCAGGTTCTGTTCTAGGTGTTGAGGATTCATTGGGGAAGAAGATGGGCATGATTCCTGCCTTCGCTGAACTCACAGTCTAGTGGAGGAGACAGACATTAAAAACTTACAAAACTGTCTATACACTTGAATTTCTGATAAGCATCCTAAAGGAAAAGGCCAGTAATTCTCAGCATAAGGCTTCTAATGTAGGTGCTCAAAAAAATCTTTTGAATGTAATCAAAAAGGTTGCTAGGAAAATCAAATACAAAAAGGTATCAAGTGTCTTACAAGTACAAGGAAATATTGATTCCTTAGCCTTTTCCAGGAATATTAGTGGAACTCTGTCTCCCTCCCTATCTCCCACTCTGGCTTGGGCCTCCTCGATTAGACTGACTAATATGAATCTTCGGAGTTTAGCTTAGGGGATGGTTTTGGTGCACCTTGGGATGTATTGTCCTCCCCAAATGTACCCTCCATGGCCACTTGACATGCCACCCTTCCTCCTCTTCCTCTTTCTTTTCTTCCCCTTGGTTAGCTGGGGTTACCAAACTGCTTCTTGGGGGCTAGTTGGCCACATACAGGGTGAGACATATAAGAGCACATCTGCTCAGAATCTGCAGGGGAGAAGGGAGAGAGGTAAGAGGTGGGCCTGGGCTCTTCCAAGGCAAAGCACAGATGTGGGGAGGGCGAGAGTATCCTGGATAGATGAGTTCCAAAATGCTGCCAGCTCCAAGGCTGCTTACAAATCAGGTCTCTACCCCGCTTCACTTTCAGATGGGTAAATGGAAGAGGCCTAGAAAGGGCTCACACATGGTGCTAGATGCAGGGCAAAGACGCACGGATTTCTATTTCTGTCTCCCTATTGTCCGGTTCAGGGCCTGGTACAGTGTAGGCATTCAAGTAAATGCTTGTGGAATAAATAATGAGGTCTGGTTTCCTGGTTCTTTAAGCAAGATGGACTGGCAGGGCTGGGCCATGACCCTGATTTGCCAGCCATTTCCCCCCCAAAACAAAGAGCATACCATCTGAGCTGGAGCCTCCCTGAGCCAACAGGACAAGGATAACACGAACACCAGTGAATGTAGTAAAAGCAGGAAGAAGAGAAGTAGGTGACCAGACAAATCCTGAATAACCAGCACTCATGATTTCTCAAGTACAATCCAACCAAGCAATAAGCAAACCCTTAGCTGCCTCAGAGTAAACAGTATCAAAGGAGAGGTGGCTGAGAAGCACAAAAGGGTCTGGTAGTTTCCTTCATAGACATTTAGGGCTGATATGATTGTAACCCTCAAGAAACTCACAGTCCAACATGTGAGGTGGATGGAATCACAGACACCCGAATGGGGTGCCGTGGGGTGTGCAGACACAGATGAGAGAAGCATCCGCCAGCCTGAGGAGGACAGGGAAGCCTCTATGGAAGCAGAGGTGCTGCGGTGAGGAGAAAGGGTGCAAAAGGCATGGAAGGACAGCACGGGGAAGACTGCAATTAGCTCACCAAACCAGAAGCTAAGAAGCTTTGCAGGAACAACAGAAAACCAAAGAAGACTGGAAGGAAAAGGAGAGCAAGGGCACTTAGGAGCTCAGGAGAAGTGGGTGGAAGTGAGGGAAATGCTGAGAAAGAAGCAGCCCTAGGATTCCTTCTTCCTGGATTCTGAAGGTTCACCCTCAGCCTTCAGAATGACTCATTTCTAGAAAGCTTTGGATAGCTGAGGTTTGCCATAATGTGTTTTCTTCTGATCGTTCCCCTTCAATCATACTCTTACTTGTTTCAGTACTGCAATTTCAGCAATACCTGCATAGGAGAACCTATTTAATGCCAGTCAATGGGCTAGGTACTATACAAGGGACATACATAGTCCCTTCTTTCACCAAAGTTTTATTGAGGTTCTACTCAAGCCTGGCATTATTCTAGGTTGATAATCATGTGTGTGGTGGGTCAGGGGGCTGGCAGGGAGTGAAAAGTACACACATCATCAACACAAGGATTGGGGCCATCAGAGAAGTATAAAGAAGACGGAGGGGAAGGCTAGTACCTGTGTGACCTTGGACAAGACACTTCCCTTCTCTGAGTCTTGGTTTCCTCCTCTGGAAAAAGGGACTAATCATATTTATTTGCTGTGAGGAGTAGTGGTAATGTTTGAAATGTTCTCGGGCAGTGTCTGCCACTCAGAAGCTTTTCCATGGTACTGGTACTCAGCTGTGCAGGGGGGTGGCATTTGCAATGGGCTTCAACAGGCAGAGAAGTAGGAAGAGTGATCTGTCTTGTGGTGGCTGGGGAGACACAAAAGTCTGCAGGTTTGCTTTGTTAGAGGGACTAGTTTCATTTGATAGGACCCTCAGGTTTGTGGAGGGGAGCAGAAAGACAGAAGATTGGACGTTGGCAAGTGGGGATGTCTTCCTCATAAATCCTTTTATGTCTGGAGATCAGCAGCTCTAGAAAGAACCTACAGAAAGTAAATGAACCCAGGAGTAGTGGCTGGAGGTGGGGACCGAGGAGGTAGAGGGTGGGACAGAACAGTGTATTTCAAAATCTCTTGGAAGTCACTGGATCACTTCTCAGGGCAGGCAGGCTCTGGGGAACAACAGCATATAGTGCCTTGGTTCAGGCTAGAATGACCAACTATGTCTATTTGCTAGGGGCTGAGGAGTTGCCCGGGACTCAGGACTTTCAGTGCTAAAACCAGGGTGGTTTGGGACTTATTGGGACAGCTTGTCCTCTAGTTCAGGCCTTTGTCACTGTCTCCTGGACTTCAGCAGGTTGCTCCCCACTGCTCTACCTACCTTTGGTCCTTTGCTGCTAGAGGATTGCTATCAAACACAGCTCTTACCCTCTGCCCTGTTTCTAACCCTCCAAAGGTTCCCATGGCCTCCGGGATCAAGTTTGAACCCGAGAGCCTGGCCTCCAGAGCCCTTGCTCCACTGGTTTCTGCCCTCCTTGAAAGTCTCACTTTCCATAACTTTCACACCACACCAGATACAGCCTCCTTTCCCAACCAGGAAGTGCCCTTTGCTATTCTGGGCCTTTGCCCACGGTGGTCTCTTATCAGCCTACGCATGCTTAGCATGTCCTACGCATGCTTCAAGTTGCTGTGAAAATGTCACCGTCTGAGATTCTCCACCCTGCTCTCTCCTCTGGATTCCCAAGGTACATTATACAGACTTTTGGGAGAGCAAATATTAGGAAGTTAGTTTGAGAGTGTAGACCCCACTGCTATATCCAGCTTCTAGTGAGATGCTTCATGTACAGTAAGCTTTTGGTATATATATCTTGAATAGTCAGCATATTCACATGATTCAAAATTCAAAAGGGTCTATGGGGAAATTCAGTGAAAAGTCTCCTTCCCACTCCTGGCCTCTAACAATCCCACACCCCTCCTCCTCCTCCAGGGAAATTTTATGCGTGCCCAAGCAAATAAGGTAATTTGCTTTGTTAAATGAATAAAGGAAATAACAGTAGAAATCTAGAAACAATACAAATGTTCAAAATCTGGACCTGGCTAAGTAAGCAATTATATAGGAATCTTATAGACAATCTGCAGTCATTAAAAGTCATAAAAATTATTATAAGGTAGACTCAGTAGTATATGACATGGTAAGCTTTCAAAGCAGAGTATAAAGCAGACCTCTCCACTGAATACACTTTGTGAAGTGATAGGATGAAAGGGGGTCTGAGAGAGAAATGATTGCTGCTTTAAGGTGAAGGGATTCTGGGTTTCCTTTTATGTAAAGTTGTTTGAATATGAAAAGAAAGAGGCTGCATTATTGTGAATCTGCCTGACGAAGAAGCATGATTCATGATGGGACTCATTCATTCAATAATTCATTCTGCAGACACTGAATGCTGGCTTTGTCAGGAGAAGGCCAGAATCAGTGCTGAACTTCCCAGGAAGAGCACTAAGTAGGCGACAGGCCCTAAGAAACTCTAATGGAGCCAGAGGGGTGGGGAGTGTGATGAGTTCATTGCCAGGCTGTTGAGTTCGAGTTTTTGTTCATCAAGAGGAGTGGTGTGGTAGATAGATGATAGGATATGGGTCAGGGAGCTCAGCAGAAAGGTCAGGGCTAGTGCTGGCCATCAGCATACATGTGGTGTGTCATGGAAGCCGGAGGTGGGGTGAGCTCACCCAGGCAGAAGGTAGACAAGGAAAGGAGAAGACAGGTTCCATAAAGCGGGTGAGGAGTATTTCTGCCAATCTCTCAATGTCTCTGAGCCGGGGACAAGGGCACCAGGGTAGCAGAGGTGGTATCTGTTGCTGAGTGTGGGAGGGCCTCAGAGTTCAGGCAGAAATCCTCCCTCCCAGCCCCTGGCTGCCAAGTCTCATGCGCTCACAACCTGGGTCTGGTCTTAGTAGTCCAAGAGGGCCTGGTAGATCAAGAGGGGGGGCTTTGACGGGCTTAGAAAATGTGTAGGAACCCTTAAGTGAGAGGGTGGAATAGAGAGAGGGTTTAAAAGATTCACTTGTACCAAGATTGGATGGGGCTGGAAACAGGTGAGCCTGGCACTGGGAGCAGGAATGTTCTACAGGTTGAGGGATGTAGGGCCCCAGGAAGGGGAAAGTTCTGAGTCCGGGGTATTCCCCTAGTGAGCAGGTCTCATATGTGCCCTTAAAGGGCCTGGCCAGCAAAGCTGATAGAATCATTGCTCAAAATTTAGACAGAGAAAGGGGAGGGGTGATCCCCAGAGCAGTGTGCCAGTGTGGTATTTCGCCCGCCTTCATATGTCCCCCGTGATTTGTGCTTCCCAGGGAATGTGGCAGACTGGAAGGACGTGGCCTGTGGAATCAGGCCCACCTGGAAGCCAGGCCCAGCTCGACACTTAGGGCTGAGTGATCTTTGGGAAATCCCTTCTCTGAGCCTCAAGTTCCTCATTTACAAATTGAGGCAATAATAATATCTACCTTGGGACGTTGTTGTGAGGATTAGAAATAGTCAACTCCTAGTATACAGTAGGTGCTCAATACATGAATTCTTGTTATTTGTGCTACCAAATGGGAATAGGATGGCCTAAGTCATTGCTGAGTTGTATTCTCTTGGAGGGATTTATTGCCAGTTGGGACAAGAAACTGAAATCTTTTTGTTTACCATCTTTTCACATATGTTTGTCAAAGGCGGTCTGGTGGGCAGATAAGTAAAAACCGTTCTCAATTTCCACTGCAGGTAACAATTCTCTCCTGTGCTGGTCATCTCCAGCACACAAAGAAAAGCATGTTCACAAACCTTTTCGCTGGTGGTGATATATATAGAAGACTGAGAAAGCAATAGGGGGGCAGGGGTTAAAATAAGTTGTGAAATACTGAATTTAAAAAACAATGCATCCCCTCCTCTGGCCGCCAAACTTACAAACATTTGCGCCATGTTTTCTAATTGTTCAAAGTGCTTTTCCATATTTTATTTCATTTGTTTCTTACTCTGGCCTGTGAGGTAAGTAGGCCAGATGTTGTCAGCATCTGGGAGGCGCTAAAACTGAGAGAGCTGGTATTAGAACCCATACCTCCTTGCTATGGAGCGTGAGTGAACTGAGCCAGGTTAAACCTTGGATGAATAGGTGAAAAGCAATCTGTGAGGAAATGATGTGCAGGTGTTGGAAGGAGCTGTTTTGCAAGGAGACAAAGGTCACAGTGCCATCTTGTTGTTGGGTGTCTGAAAGAGCTGGGTGGCAGTGTATCTTTTGTGCTGATGAGCAAACCAGAGGCCCACAGTAAGGAGAGGAGGACTTTGGAACTCAGTTGACATAGAGAGGTGGATTTGGGTTCAAAAGTTTTATCCTTTGCACGTTGTTTTAAATGACAGCAGTGACCCCGGTGACCTGGGTGGCCCTGGGTCACCCGGCTAGGGAGGGGCAGAGCACTGAGGATTGAGACTCAATTCAGAACCCTTAACTCCAACTTCTTGGGCTTGAAATCAGCTCATTCAGTCCCCTGCCCTGTCTTTCTTACAGGGGTGTTGAAAAGAATAAGAGTGGAAAGGACAAATCACCACATGATGGCATTAAAAGAAGTAGTGCCCAGCGTTCACCTTTTCCAAATAACTAACTGGCCTCCATGTGAGAGCTACAGAGGGCAAATATTTTGGCTACACTGATATGTTTGCACGGTCTACGTATTAGCCGTGTGCTGAAGTAAGTCACTCACTGTGTTTCCCCAAGCCAGTTTCTTTCCCTGTAAAATGAAGGCATCATCTCCTGCCTGACGGGTTGTGAGAACGAACTATGCAGCATACGTGAAATAAGCATAGCGCAAACGATGAGGCAGTACTGTTATCTGTGGAATGCTTTGAGTCCTCGCTTGCCGCAGTCCACCACACTCAGCTCACTCTAGGACCCTGAAACGCCTTCTTCTGGTGGGAGTAGAGAAGGTGGTTCTCTTTTTGTTTTCTCTAGCCGCCAGGCAGGCAGACTGAACTAGGGAGGAAAATGGAGGAAGATGGGTTTGCTCACCGCCTCTCTCTTCTTGTCCCCCATCTGAGGGGGAAATGGCAGGGGGGAAGCAGGGTGGCATAACCTTTTCTTCGGTGAGTCAGCTAAAAAGGAATTTCTAGAGCTCCAATAACATATAAGTGGTGGTTTGGGTTTGGATTTTTCAAGCTGCTCCCTCTTTTTAAGCTGCTTTGAGATGCACAACTAAAAGCACATGCAATTGGGAAGCACATGGAAAATGACAGAAGCACAGCTTGTTACCAATGTGAACTTGAAGAAATCACTCAGCGTCTCTGGCCCTGTTTTCTCATCTGCAAAACGGGGACGATGCTACCTATTTCGCAGGGTCATTGTGAGTATTAATAGCATGTGAAAGTGCCGGGTCTGGTGCCTGGCACAGAACAGAGTTTCGAACACCTACCTTTCCATTCCCTTTCCCTTCCTAGTGGACAGACCATAGTCACTGAGCTCAGAGGAAAACACTTATTATTCAGCCTATTATCATGGCTGCCATTATTCATTTAATTTTCACAACAACCGTATGAAACAGCTCATCTATGAACATAGAGAAAACAGAGGAGCAGTTCAGAGAAGTTATATTGCCCAAGGTCACACAGCTTTCAACTTTTAAAGCCAGGATTCAAACCCACTTTGTCTAGTTTGCCTCTTCGATATCAGAATGTGAGGGGGCTTCATCAGGCTGGATCTTCTGGAAAGACCATCTTTAAATAGACTCAGACCAAGGGGATAACCCCAACCTGGCCCATTTTGGGAATGAGCTCAGGGTGGAGTTTCAAGGGCACGAAATAGGCCATTGCTAGGGACAGCCTGGCAACAACTGGAAGAGAACTACAAATGAATGTTTGATTCCCAAATCTGTGGGGAAGTTAACCTGTGCTCTGACAGTTTCAGGAGCTTATGCTGTGAGGGTGACATGAATTCTTTATTAAGCAGTATATGTTTAGCAATAAATATATCATTGGTAGTCTTCTGTCATCTCTCACTAAACATAACGTCCTATTCATCGTCTGACAGCCCTCCATTTACCACGCTACAAAGGAGAGGGATCTGAGTCTCCTTTTCAAACCCCTGTCCGAAGCTAGACTGCAGAAGCTAGAATAGGAAGGCTGAGTCATCTTCTTAAAAGAAAATGAAGTGTACCAAAGCCACATAGAACAAAAGTATGTTTTCTATAGGTATCATTTGTTTTCACACATGGCTTCTTTTCTAGGGTATTAACCCGGGAGCTGAGGACGTGTCTTCTCTTTACCGCAGAAAGTAGGTACCTTTCCTTGTCATCTGTGCTGTCCCCCCTCTTTCACCCCCAGTTATTGGCATGACTGCAGGTACCTTATTAACTAGCAAAGTAACTGCCACGGCACACTGACCGCTTGGGACTGTGCCAGGTATGGCACAGCATGGGCAAAGAGGGCCAAAATGGTCTTCCAGCAGCCCACTTAAGAGCTAGGCTATGGACTGAGCTGCTCTTACCCTCAGGGCTCTAGATAGATCCAGAGTAAAGGCCCCGGCCTCAGATGCTCACACAAAGATGGCTCTCATAGTGCCTTATCGGTTTCCTCATTTCTCATGGCTGAAGCAAGGAAGATTGGGTAGATAGGATTGTTATGTTCTGTTCATTCACAGCTGTAATTCCTGAAAATAGAGCCGTGTGGCAGGGCAAGTCCTGGCTTTTGTGCTTGTCCCTTGTAAAGCAAGTGTTGGGTTAGTTCCCAGCACTGGGGTAGAAAGGAGAAAGCAAGCTCCAGCCAGTCTGGGCAGCTCTGATGCTGGGTAACTCACTGCCCACATCAAAGGGAGATGACCAGGATCTCTCCATAAGCCCAGGGAACTACAGCTGACCCCCTCCCCTCACCCCCTGGAAGAAAGCAGCTGATACTTATATTTCTGCACAGTCTCACATCATAGAGGGGACTTTTCTTTTTCAAAGAGAATTCATACAGCCATTGATTATACAGAACCATTTCTTAGTACTCTTTTCTTTCCATTTAAGAAAAGTGGAATATACCATGATGAGGATTCTAATGCCAAGACAAGATTGCTGGCTCATCATCTAGGGTACAAATACACACTTAATTGTTTGACATTTTAATGAACGCAAAGCAAGATTAAGCATCTCTGCCTTCGTTGTACACAGCTGAACCAGGAGCCCAGGGAGGGGAAGACTGCACAGCTTTCCTTGGTGGGGAAGACAGAAGCCCCTGTAGTCCTGTCTTGTTGTGGGGAGACTAACCCATGTTCTGTCGGTTGCCATAGCCCCTAGGATGGGTGTCCTTCCAGTCATCCCAATCCCGAGCTCTGTGGAGTGCACATTCATCATCCTCTTCCTCCTGTTCCTGATCTTGTCGCTGAGCTGCTGTTCTGAACTCTGCCCAAGTGGAAAAATGAGAAAGCAGGGTGAGGCAAAGAGTGACTGATACGGGCCCCAGCTCCACTCTGAATACAACCACATAACAAGAGAACAAAGAATATATCCCTAGCTGCCTACCCTGGGGCCAGCAGAACTGGGAAGAGTACTTACTATTACTTAACAGGTGACATGTTAAATAATAGTGAGACAGGATCCTCTGAGTGGTTTTCATGAGAAGGCAAAAACATATAAGTTGCCCCTCAAAATGAATTCTATTTTGGGAAAGAATTCTTGCTAAAATGGCCAACCCCTCACAACAGAAAACAAAAACACCAACTGACCAACAGTACCCCAGCAAACCAGAAACACTGAAGTGTTTCCATAGTATAGTGGTTATCACACTTGCCTGACAAAAACACTAAAGTAAAAAATATTTATGGTGTTATGATTTGTGATTTGCCAGGGAGGTGGGACTACAGCTGACTTCTCCTTCATCCATTTCCTTTATTACAGTTCTACAATTCTGTGTGTGTATAAAATTGGAAATCACGTGGCAGTTGAACCTACCAGAAAAGAATGTGTGTTATTTTGCACGTTTGGAACAGGGTGTGAGGTCCAAATGGCACTTGTCATGCAGTGTACCAAATACTACGTCTCTTTTGCACGATTTTTTTCTTTCCTTTGTGAGGTAAAGGAACAATTTCCTAGCTACTTTGAATTTGCCCACGAGAAATACTCTCATTACCATGATAAAGGATGAAATATGTGGGGAATCTGATCTCTCCTTACAGCTTAGGAGTCATGTGTTCTGCTTTATTTAACCCTTTATTGTAAAATATAAGATACTGGAAATCACACAAAAATATATATATCTTAAAATTTGGTAAGGAGGCTATACCTTTATAGCCTTCACTTGGGTCAAGATATATATTTTCTGTACCCATCCCCAAAGTTTCTCCATGAGCATCTACCAAATGACACACTGTGCTCCCTGGCAGTTAATTCCCATTCCTTCCCTCCCTGGAAATCACCAATCTACCTTCTATCTCTATAGATTTGCCTATTCTGAACATTTCACATAAATGGAATCATGTAACAAGTGGTCTTTTGTGTCTGACTTCTTTCACTTACCATAATGCTTTTGAGGTTAGTCTTACCCATTTTCAAATATTTTGGTATATTTTTAATCTACAGGTTTCTTCTTCCAGCCCTTTCTTTCCTTACAAGTTCTCTACTGAAGAGGCAGGGGCATTTGACCTGTAGTTTCCCCAAATCTGGATTTTGCTGACTGCAGTCGTGATGGAGTCCAACATGTTCTTCGGTATTTCTGCAGATTGGCAAGTGGACACAGAGCTTGATATGACTCAGGGTTGATCCCTTCGCATGAATACAGGTGGTGCTGTCCTCCCCCAGCAGGTGGCACATAGTATCTGTGTCTCCTATTTGTGATGTTAGCAGCTGTTGATGCTCAATGCCTAGATTCGTTAATTTTCCCAGGGTTTCAAAATGGTGATACTCTTTAACATTTCCTTTTTTATTAAGTAGAATGCTTTTTATAAAGAGAGGCTTTCCCTCATCTACTACTATTTACAGGAAAAGAAAACAAGATTAATGTTTGATTCTTCTGCTTTAATTTACCATTTCTCAAGGTAATAAATTGGTTCCGTATCATCCTCTGAAATCGAACAATTTTTGTTTTAACTATAGTTATGAACTCATGGATTTAAACATATTTGATGAGTTTCAATGAATTGCAATGATTTCTAAAAAATATTCAAATAAGCTTTCTAATTTTAGTTTTAATTTACAGAAAAATTGAGAAGATAGTACAGAGTTCTTATACATCTGTACCCAATTTATTTTATTGTTAACAGCTTACATTCCTATGGTTTGTGTGTCATAACTAATGAACCAATACTGATACACACATAACAACTAAAGTTCATACTTTATTCAGATTTCCTTAGGTTTTACGTAATGTCCTTTTTTTTGGGTTCCAGAATCCCATCAAATATTCCATATTACATTAGTCCTCTGTCTCCTTCGTCTCCTCTTGGCTGTGAGAATTTCTCACTTTCCTTGTTTTTGATGACCTGGACAGTTTTGAGGGGTACTCATCAGGTATTTTGCAGAATGTCCCTCAACCTGGGGTTGCCTCATATTTTTCTCATAATTAGACTAGGGTTATGACTTTTGGAAGAGAATAACACAGTGAAGTTTCCTCCTTATCACATCAAACCAAGGCTACACACCACAAACCTGACTTATCACTGTTGATGTTAACTGGGATCACTTCAGGTAGTGTTTGTAGGGTTCCCAACTGCTCCCCCCTCCTTCTATACTATAGTCTTTGGAAGCAAGTAACTAAACATAGCCTACACTTAAGGGGTGAGGAGTTATGCTGCATCTCCTTGAGACAGGTGTATATACACAAATTATTCAGAATTATTCTGTAGGGGAGATTGGTCTCTTCGCCCCTATCTATTTATGTAATCATTTATTTCTATCACTATAGACTCACGGACACATTTTATTCCTTGTGTTATAATCCAATACTGTTATTTTCCTGCTCACATTCTTCCAGTTTTGGCCAGTAACAGTTCTTTCCAAAGGCCCTGTGTCACATTAACATACCTCAATATTTTTTTGTTTGTTGTTATTGTTTTTTGAGTGCTTCTTTATTTTCCAGTACTACAAGATATTTCAGGTTCATCTTGTATATTCCTGGTCCAGCCCTAGAATTATCCATTTCTCTAAGGAGCCCTTTAATTGGAGAATAGTATTAGAAACCAAGATTTGGGCACTAGATGTGCTCGTTGCTACTGGCAATTATCCTTTTTCAAGCCAAACTGTCTTTGGCCAGTGGAAACGTCTTCAAAGTGGCTTCTGAGTCCCTTTGACATGACCATAGCAGTCTTTGAAAGCTTCTTTCCTATCCTTTATGACAAGATGTTCCAAGCTCATCTTATTTATTTCCTGCTGCAAACTTGGAATTAGCTATTTCTCTAAGACATCCTGGTTTATTTTAATGGGAATGGTATTTCAAGAACAGAACCTGGGTTACTAGGTGTGCTCATTGCTTCTGGGCTGGTCATTGTTTCTAAGCCTTTTCAGTGGAAAAAGCAAAAGTGTGTGTGTGTGTGTGTGTGTGTGTGTGTGTGTGTGTGTGTACTTTTCAATAAAATGTCTCATGAGTTCATATTCAGGACTACAGGGGTGTTTTGTTTCTAACTCAAATTCGTTTGAGTTACATCTGTGTTCTTCCACACTAAAAGTCTTAGCTCTCAAAGACAGAGGATGATGGAATTTGAATATCTCATAATTACTCAGTTAATATTATCTCACATTACACAGTCCTGGAATAACATTAATACTGTTACCAATATAATTGCTGAGAACAGTTCTTTTTTTTGGCATATTCTTTCCCCATTTCTCCATGGGGAGATCTACATTACCAGAGCACTGGGCATATAGGCATTATTACTTTCTCTCTTTCAAATCTCATTTAGTCTTAGTTCTACAAGTAACTATATATTTAATGCTGACTGATATTACTTATATCAATGTCTCTCACATCACTTTGGTTGTCTTAAGCTCATTCTCTAGCAAATTTCTCAGAAAGGGATCATGGGACCAATATTTCCTGACTTCGTGTATGTTGATAAATACCTGTACCCTTTATACCTAAAAGTCAGTTTTACCAGATATAATGTTCTTGGCTCACATTTTTTCCCCTTGAGTATCTTAAATGTTACTCCATTTTCTTCTGGCATAAACTGTTGGTGTCAAAAAGTTTGAAGATGATTGAATTTTCCTTCCTTTACAACCCACCTGCTGTTTTTGCTGAAGTATCCAAGGCATTTCTTTTAAAAAAAGTCTAGTAATTTTATTAGAATGTGTCTTGCTGTTGGTCATTCTGGAGCAAAATTCTTAGGTACGCGGTGTGCTTTTTAAAAGCAAATCTAAAGTTTCCTCAATATTAGTTTTTTTTAAAAAATATCTTTATTGGAGTATAATTGCTTTACAATGTTGTGTTAGTTTCTGCTGTACAACAAAGTGAATCAGCTGTATGTATACAGGTATTCCCATATCCCCTCCCTCTTGCATCTCTCTCCCTCTCACCCTCCCTATCCCACCCCTCTAGGTGGTCACAAAGCACTGAGCTGATCTCCCTGTGCTATGCAGCTGCTTCCCACTAGCCATCCATTTTACATTTGGTAGTGTATATATGTCCATGCCACTCTCTCACTTCATCCCAGCTTATCCTTCCCCCCCACCATATCCTCAAGTCCATTCTCTACATCTGCATCTTTATTCCTGCCCTGTCACTAGGTTCATCAGTACTGTTATTTTTAGATTCCATATATGTGCGTTAGCATATGATATCTGTTTTTCTCTTTCTGACTTACTTCACTCTGTATGACAGTCTCTAGGTCCACCCAATATTAGTTTTAAGCATTTTTTTCTTTTTCCTTGCTTCGGTATCCTTCTTTAGATAATCTTATTATCTATATGTCAGGTCTTCTTTGCTATCTTTCATATTTGTCACTTTTTCTAGAAATCTGTTCATCTTTGCCTCTTTTTGATTTAAAGCATTTTCCTTTTTACTTTAGAAAGGCATTTTCTGCTATATTCAATCATTCTTGTTTTCTTCTAGTTTAGCCTTCATTTCTTTTCTTTTATTCAAATTGAAGTCTAACTGATTTACAATATTAGTTTCAGGTGTACAACATGTTGATTTAATATTTTATATATTATATTCCATTTAGGGTTATTATAAAATATTGGGAAGATGGTGGAAGTGTAAGAAGTGGAGATCACCTTCCTCCCCACAAATACAACAGAAATACATCTACATGTGGAACAACTCCTACAGAACACCTACTGAACGCTGACAGAAGACCTCAGACTTTCCAAAAGACAAGAAACTCCCCACGTACCTGGGTAGGGCAAAAGAAAAAAGAAAAAAACAAAGACAAAAGAATAGGGATGGGACCCACACCAGTGGGAGGGAGCTGTGAAGGAGGAAAGGTTTCCACACACTAGGAAGACCCTCCATTGGCAGAGATGGGGGTGGGGGGGGAACCTTCAGAGCCATGGAGGAGAGCGCAGCCACAGGGGTGCAGAGGGCAAAATGGAGAGATTCCCGCACAGAGGATCGGTGCTGACCAGCACTCACCAGCCCGAGAGGCTTGACTGCTCACCCGCCGGGGTAGGTGGGGGCTGGGAGCTGAGGATCGGGCTTTGGAAGTCAGACCCCATGGGGAGGACTGGGGTTGCCTGCATGAACACAGCCTGAAGGGAGGTGGTGTGCCACAGCCAGCTGGAGGGAGACCAGGAAAAAGTCTGGAACTGCCAAAGAGGCAAGAGACTTTTTCTTGCCTCTTTGTTTCGTTGTGCGTGAGGAGAGGGGAATAAGAGCACCACTTAAAGGGGCTCCAGAGATGGGTGTGAGCCAAGGTTATCAACGTGGACCACAGAGACGGGCATGAGATGCTAAGGATGCTGCTGCAGCCACCAAGAAGCCTGTGTGTGAGCACAGGTCACTCTCCACACCTCCCCTCCCAAGAGCCTGTGCAGCCCGCCAGTGCCAGGGTCCGCTGATCCAAGGACAACTTCCCTGGGAGAACACACGGCACGCCTCAGGCTGGTGCTACGTCATGCCAGCCTCTGCCACCACAGGCTCGCCCTGCATCTATAACCTTCCTTGCCCCCGACCTGAGTGAGCCAGGTCCCCTGTATCAGCTGCTCCTTTAACCCCGTCCTGTCTGGGCAGGAACAGATGCCCTCAGGCGACCTACACACAGAGGCGGGGTCAAATCCAAAGCTGAACCCCAGGAGCTGTGCGAACAAAGAAGAGAAAGGGAAATTTCTACCATCAGCCTCAGAAGCAGCGGATTAAAGCTCCACAAACAACTTGATGTACCTGCATCTCTGGAACACCTGAATAGACAATGAATCATCCCAAATTGAGGTGGTGGACTTTGGGAGCAATGATATATATATATTTTTCCTTTTTCTCTTTTTGTGACTGGGTATGTGTATGCTTCTGTGTGTGACTTTGTCTGTATAGCTTTGCTTTAACCATTTGTCTTAGGGTTCTGTCTGTCTGTTTTTTGGGGTTTTTTTTAGTATAGCTTTTAACACTTGATATCATTGGTGGATTTGTTTTGTTTGGTTGTTCTCTTCTTTCTTTTTTCTTTTCTTTTACTACTTATCTAAATTTACAAAAAATTTAATAATTATTTTTTATTTTAATAACTTTATTTTATTTTTTCTTTCTTTCTTTCTCCTGTTTATTCTAAGCCTTATGGATGACAGGGTCTTGGTGCTTCAGCCGGGCATCAGGTCTGTGCCTCTGAGGTGGGATAGCCAACTTCAGGACACTGGTCCACAAGAGACCTCCCAGCTCCACGTAATACCAAATGGCAAAAATCTCCCAGAGATCTCCATCACAACACCAAGACCCAGCTCCACTCAACGACCAGCAAGCTACAGTGCTGGACACCCTATGCCAAACAACTAGCAAGACAGGAACATAAACCCACCCATTAGCAGAGAGGCTGCCTAAAATCAAAATAAGGTCACAGACACCCCAAAACAAACCACTGGATGAGGTCCTGCTCACCAGAAGAAACAAGATCCAGCCTCATCCACCAGAACACAGACACTAGTCCCCTCCACAAGGAAGCCTACATAACCCACTGAACCAAACTTACTCACTGGGAGCAAACACCAAAAACAATGGGAACGAACAACCTGCAGCCTGTGAAAAGGAGACACCAAACACAGTAAGTTAAGCAAAATGAGAACAGAGAAACGCACAGCAGTTGAAGGAGCAAGGTAAAAACCCACCAGACCAAACAAATGAAGAGGAAATAGGCAGTCTAGGTATTTCTGAAAATAATTTAGAGTAATGATAGTAAAGATGATCCAAAATCTTGGAAATAGAATGCAGAAAATACAAGAAACATTTAACAAGGACCTAGAAGAACTAAAGAGCAAACAAACAGTGATGAACACAATAAATGAAATTAAAAATTCTCTAGAAGGGATCCATAGCAGAATAACTGAGGCAGAAGAACGGATAAGTGACCTGGAAGATAAAATAGTGGAAATAACTATTGCAGAGCAGAATAAAGAAAAAAAATGAAAAGAATTGGGGACAGTCTCAGAGACCTCTGGGACAACATTTAACGCACCAACAATAGAATTATAAGGGCCCCAGAAGAAGAAGAGAAAAAGAAAGGGACTGAGAAAATAATTGAAGAGATTATAGTTGAAAACTTCCCTAACATGGAAAGGAAAGAGTTAATCAGGTCCAGGAAGCACAGACAGTCCCATACAGGATATATCCAAGGAGAAATAAGCCAAGACACCTATTAATCAAACTATCAAAAATAAAATGCAAAGAAAACATATTAAAAGCAGCAAGGGAAAAGCAACAAAAACCATACAAGGGAATCCCCATAAAGTTAACAGCTGATCTTTCAGCAGAAACTCTGCAAGCCAGAAGGGAGTCACAGGACATAGTTAAAGTGCTGAAATAGAAAAACCTACAACCAAGATTATTCTACCCAGCAAGGATCTCATTCAGATTTGATGGAGAAATTAAAACTTTTACAGACAAGCAAAAGCTAAGAGAACTCAGCACCACTAAACCAGCTTTACAACAAATGCTAAAGGAACTTCTCTAGGCAGGAAACAAAAGAGAAGGAAAAAAAACTACAATAACAAACACAAAACAATTAAGAAAATGGTAATAGGAATATACATATCAATAATTACCTTAAATGTAAATGGATTAAAGGCTCCAACCAGAAGACACAAACTGGCAGAATGGATACAAAAACAAGACACCTCCTTCAGACCTAGGGACACATACAGACTGAAAGTGAGGGGATGGAAAATGATATTCCATGCAAATGAAAATCAGAAGATAGCTGGCATACCAATTCTCATATCAGACAAAATAGACTTTAAAACAAAGACTATTAGAAGAGACAAAGAACGACACTACATAATTGATCAAGGGATCAATCCAAGAAGAAGATATAACAACCATAAATATTTATGCACCCAACATAGAAGCACCTCAATACACAAGGCAAATGCTAACAGCCATAAAAGGGGAAATAGACAGTAACACAATCATAGTAGGGTACTTTAACACCCCACTTTCACCAATGGACAGATCATCCAAAATGAAAATAAATAAGGAAACACAAGCTTTAAATGATACATTAAACAAGATGGACTTAACTGATAATTATAGGACATTCCGTCTAACAACAACAGAATACACTTTCTTCTCAAATGCTCAAGGAATATTCTCCAGGAAAGATCATATCTTGGGTCACAAATCAAGCCTTGGTAAATTTAAGAAAGTTGAAATCGTATAAGTATGGTTTCTCACCACAACGCTATGAAACTAGATATCAATTACAGGAAAAAAAACTTTAAAAAATACAGACATGTGGAGGCTAAACAATACACTACTTAATAACCAAGAGATCACTGAAGAAATCAAAGATGAAATCAAAAAATACCTAGAGATAAATGACAATGAAAACATGATGACCCAAAACATATGGGATGCAGCAGAAGCAGTTCCAAGAGGGAAGTTTATAGCAGTACAGACCTACCTTAAGAAACAAGAAACATCTCAGATAAACAATCTAACCTTACACCTAAAGCAGTTAGAGAAAGAAAAGCAAACAAACAAACAAAACCCCAAAGTTAGCAGCAGGAAAGAAATCATAAAGATCAGATCAGAAATAAATGAAAAAAGAAATGAAGGAAACAATAGCAAAGAGCAATAAAACTAAAAGCTGGTTCTTTGAGAAAATAAACAAAATTGATAAACCATTAGCCAGACTCATCAAGAAAAAAAGGGAAAAGCCTCAAATCAATAGAATTAGAAATGAAAAAGGAGAAAAAACTGACACTGCAGGAATACAAAGGATCGTGAGAGATTACTACAAACGACTATATGCCAATAAAATGGACAACCTGGAAGAAATGGACAAATTCTTAGAAAAGCACAACCTTCCGAGACTGAACCAGGAAGAAACAGAAAATATAAACAGACCAATTCCAAGCACTGAAATTGAGACTCTGACTAAAAACATTCAAACAAACAAAAGCCCAGGACCAGACGGCTTCACAGGCGAATTCCATCACACATTTAGAGAAGAGCTAACACCCATCCTTCTCAAACTCTTGCAAACTATAGCAGAGGAAGGAACACTCCTAAACTCATTCTACGAGGCCACCATCATGCTGATACCAAAACCAGACAAAGATGTCACAAAGAAAGAAAACTATATGCCAATATCACTGATAAACACAGATGCAAAAATCCTCAACAAAATACTAGCAAACAGAATCCAACAGCACGTTAAAAGGATCATATACCATGATCAAGTGGGGTTTGTCCCAGGAATGCAAGGATTCTTCAATATATGCAAATCAATCAATGTGATACACCATATTAACAAATTGAAGAATAAAAAAACATATGATCATCTCAATAGATGCAGAAAAAGCTTTTGACAAAATTCAACACCCATTTATGATAAAAACCCTCCAGAAAGTAGGCATAGAGTGAACTTACCTTGACATAATAACGGCCATATATGACAAACCCACAGTCAACATCGTCCTCAATGGTGAAAAAATAAAACCATTTCCACTAAGATCAGGAACAAGACAAGGTTGCCCACTCTCACCACTATTATTCAACATTGTTTTGGAAGTGTTAGCCACAGCAATCAGAGAAGAAAAAGAAATAAAAGGAATCCAAATCAGAAAAGAAGAAATAAAGCTGTTAATGCAGATGACATGATACTATATATACAGAATCCTAAAGATGCTACCAGAAAACTACTAGAGCTAATCAATGAATCTGGTAAAGTAGCAGGATACAAAATTAATGCACAGAAATCTCCTGCATTCCTATACACTAAGGATGAAAAATCTGAAAGTGAATTTAAGGAAACACTCCCTTTTACCATTGCAACAAAAATAATAAAATACCTACGAATAAACCTACCTAAGGAGACAAAAGACCTGTACCCAGAAAACTATAAGACACTGATGAAAGAAATTAAAGGTGATACAAATAGATGGAGAGATATACCATGTTCTTGGACTGGAAGAATCAACATTGTGAAAATGACTCTACTACCCAAAGCAATCTACAGATTCAATGTAACCCTTATCAAACTACCACTGGTATTTTTCACAGAACTAGAACAAAAAATTTCACAATTTGTATGGAAACACAAAAGACCCGGAATAGCCAAAGCAATCTTGAGAAAGAAAAACGGAACTGGAGGAATCAGGTTCCCGCGTACTTCTGTTTAGACTAAAAAGCTACAGTTATCAAGACAGTATGGTACTGGCACAAACACAGAAATACACATCAATGGAACAGGATAGAAAGCCCAGAGATAAACCCATGCACATAGGTCACCTTATTTTTGATAAAGGAAGCAAGAATACACAATGGAGAAAAGACAGCCTCTTCAAGAAGTGGTGCTGGGAAAACTGGATAGCTACATGTAAAAGAATGAAATTAGAACATTCCCTAATACCATACACAAAAATAAACTCAAAATGGATTAAAGACCTAAATGTTAGGCCAGACACTATCGAACTCTTAGAGGAAAACATAAGCAGAACACTCTATCACATAAATCACAGCAAGATCCTTTTTGACCCACATCCTAGAGAAAGGAAGTAAAAACAAAAATAAACAAATGGGACCGAATGAAACTTATAAGCTTTTGCACAGCAAAGGAAACTACAAACAAGATGAAAAGACAACCCTCAGAATGGGAGAAAATATTTGCAAACGAATTAACGGACAAAGGATTAATTTCCAAAATGTATAAACAGCTCATGCAGCTCAATATTAAAAAACAAACAACTCAATCCAAAAATGAGTAGAAGACCTAAACAGACATTTCTCCAAAGAAGACATACAGATGGCCAAGAAGCGCATGAAAAGCTGCTCAACATCACTAATTATTAGAGAAATGCAAATTAAAACTACAATGAGGTATCACCTCACACCGGTTAGAGTGGGCATCATCAGAAAATCTACAAACAACAAATGTTGGAGAGTGTGTGGAGAAAAGGGAACGCTCTTTCACTCTTGGTGGGAATGTAAATTGGTACAGCCACTATGGAGAAGAGTATGGAGGTTCCTTAAAAAAGTAAAAATAGAACTACCATATGACCCAGCAATCCCACTACTGGGCATATACCCTGAGAAAACCATAATTCAAAGAGTCACATACCACAATGTTCATTGCAGCTCTATTTACAATAGCCAGGACATGAAAGCAACCTAAGTGTCCATTGACAGATGAATGGATAAAGAAGATGTGGCACATATATACAATGGAACATTACTCAGCCATAAAAAGAAAGGAAACTGAGTTATTTGTAGTGAGGTGGATGGACCTAGATCTGTCACACAGAGTGAAGTAAGTCAGAAAGAGAAATACAAATACCATATGCTAACACATATATATGGAATATTAAAAAAAAAGTTTTAAAAAAAAGGTCATGAAGAACCTAGGGGCAGGATGGGAATAAAGACACAGACCTACTAGAGAATGTACTTGAGGACACGGGGATGGGGAAGGGTAACCTGGGACAAAGTGAGAGAGTGGCATGGACATATATACACTACCAAATGTAAAACCAATAGCTAGTGGAAAGCAGCTGCATAGCACAGCGAGATCAGCTCGGTGCTTTGTGACCACCTAGAGGGATGGGATAGGGAGGGTGGGAGGGAGGGAGATGTTAAGAGGGAAGAGATATGGGGATATATGTATATGTATAGCTGATTCACTTTGTTATAAAGCAGAAACTAACACTCCATTGTAAACCAATTGTACTCCAATAAAGATGTTAAAAAAAATTGGCTATATTCCCTGTGCTGTACAATGTATCTTTGTAGCTTATTCATTTTATACATAGTAGCTGGTACCTCTTAATCCCCTACCATCTTGCCCTTCCCTCCCTTTTCTCTCCTCACTGGTATCCACTAGGTTGTCCTCTGTATCTGTGAGTCTGGTTCTGTTATATTTTTTATTAGATTATTTTTTTGATTCCACATATAAATGATATCATACAGTATTTGTCTTTCTCTGACTTATTTCACTAAGCACTAATACCCTCTAGGGCTAATACCCTCTAGGGGCCATCCATGTTGTTGAAAATGGCAGAGTTTCACTCTTTTTAGGGTTAATACTCCACTGTATATATAAATATCTATATATTTTGGATATTAACCCCTTATTGGGCATACCATTTGCAAAATATTTTCTCCCATTCTGTAGGTTATCTTTTCATTTTGTTGTTGGTTTCCTTTGCTGTGCAGAAGTTTTTAAGTTTAATTAGGTCCCACTTGTTTATTTTTGCTTTTGTTTCCTTTGTCTGAGGAGACAGATCCATAAAGATATTGCTACGATTTATGTCAAAGAGTGTTCTGCCTTAGCTTTCATCTCTATTATTTTTATTTTTATTTTTTGGCCACACCACACAGCATGTGGGATCTTATTTCCCCAACCAGGGATCGAACCTGTGCTCCCTGCAGTGGAAGCATGAAGTCTTAACCACTGGATCACCAGGGAAGTCCCAGCCTTCCTTTCTCTTTTCTTTTCTTTTTTAACTTACTTGGCTGCGTTGGGTCTTAGTTGCGGCATGCTGGCTCTTTGTTGCGGCATATGGGCTCTCTAGTTGTGGCTCATGGGCTCTAGAGTGCATGGGCTTACTTGCCCCACAGCATGTGGGATCTTAGTTCCCTGACCAGGGATCGAACTCACATCCCCTGCATTGGAAGGCAGATTCTTAACCACTGACCACCAGGGAAGTCCCTCAGCCTTCATTTCTCAAGTGATTCTTTCTTCTTACTTCCCCCAAGTTGTCACTACATTTCTGAGTTTTTCTAATCCTGCTTTGTATTGTTCTTTCATGTCTTATTTAATTTTCTTAATGTCTTCCAACTCATTTTTAAACAGTATATTTTAAATTTGTTGTTTTCTGAATGTGTCTTTCTGGAATTTTTTCCCCCTTTTTCTCTTTTTTTTTAGTTGAAGTATAGTTGATTTACAATACTGTGTTAGTTTCAGGTGTACAGCAAAGTGATTCAGTTATGTATATATATATATGTTTTTTCAGTTTATATCCTTTATTATCAATTACATGTGGAATCTAAAAAATAATACAAATGAAACTATATACAAAACAGAAACTGACTCAAAGACATAGAAAACAAATTTATGGTTCCCAAAGCAAGGAGGGAGGGAGGGACAAATTAGGAGTATGGGATTAAAAGATACAAACTACTATACATAAAATAGATAAGCAACATGGAATGCTTTTGATTCTCTCCTTTTTCTCCTTATAATAATTTTGTGAGGGATCTGACCTTGATTAATTTTCCATTCATTTTTCTCACAGTTTTATTGAGATATTTTTCACATACCATAAAATTCACCTATTTAAAATGTACAATTCAGTGGTTTTTAGTATATTCAGAACTCTGCAACCATCATCACAATCTGTTGCTCATTCTTATGTGTGCTAAACTTTCCTGAACTTTTAGAAAGAACTATGGTTCAGGGTGGCTTTTCTAACTTCACAGAGGCTCCCTTTGTGCTGTTTTTATGTATGTTAAAGGAATACGATGACTTGCTTCATTAGAGTTCTTGGTTCTGGTCCTCTCTCCCATTCTTATTGAGACCTTTTCTTTCCTTATTCTTTTTTGTCCCTGTTCTACTCAATTTGAATTCTATTCTCAGCAATTTCTCCTCAGTGTGAGACTGTGTATGAGTCGGGAGATCTGGTGGCTCATTTTCAAGAGTTCATTAAGGGTTAGCTTGCTCCATCCCTTTCAGACCTTCTGACCACAGGTTCTTTGTATTCATTCAGTTTTTATTGGAGGGCAAAACCCCTCCCATTTCAACTAATATTCTTAAACTGAACTGCCACACTTCTATTTTTTTCATTAAAAATGTTTAATTGAAGTATAGTTGACTTACAATATTTGTTTCAGATGTACAACATAGTAATTCTATATTTGTATCAATTATGTGCCATACAAAGTTAATTTAATATTATTGATTATATTCCCTGTGCTGTGCATTACATCCCTGTGACTTATTTATTTTATAACTGGTAATTTGTATCTCTTAATCCCATTCACTTATTTCACCCATCCTCCCATTCTCTCAATCACTAGTTTGTTCTCTGTATCTATGAGTCTGTTTCTGGGTTTTTTAGGAGTCATTTGTTGTATCTTTCTCTGTCTGACTTATTCACTTAGCATAATACCCTCCAGGTCCATCCATGTTGTCATAGATTGCAAGATTTTATTCATTTGTATGGCTTAGTGGTGTTGGGAAAACTGGAGAGCTACAAGTTAAAGAAACTAGACCATTTTCTCACATCATTTACAAAAATAAACTCAAAATGAATTAAAGACTTAAATGTAAGACCTGAAACCATAAAACATCTAGAAGAAAACACAGGGAGTATGCTCTTTGAAACTGGTCTTAGCAATATTTTTTTTGATCTGTCTCCTCAGGCAACGGCAACAAAACCAAAAATAAACAAACGGAACCATATGAAGCTAAAAAACTTTTGCACAGCAAAGGGAACCATCAGCAAAACAAAAAGGCAACTTAACTGAATGGGAGAAGATATTTGCAAATAATACATCTGTTAAGGGGTTAATATCCAAAATATATAAAGAACTCATACAACTCAGTACAAACAATCTGAATAAGAAATGGGCAGAAGACCTGAATAGACATTTTTCCAAAGAAGACACAGAGATGGACAACAGGCACATGAAAAGGTACTCAACATCACTAATCATAAGGGAAATGTAAATCAAAACCACCTCAACTGCAATGAGATACCACCTCACACTTGTCAGAATGCCACGCTTTTTAGTGAATACTTGTTTGTTGTTTTGGAATTCTCCTGTTTGTCAGGCCTTTCACATGGTCTGTCCACTCCTTGTGCTTTCTCCTACACAGATGTCCATTCCTTGTTGATCTTGTGGCTATGAATGATTTGCCCTTACCTGTTTTTATTTTGTGTTTCATGAGGATACACTGTCACTTAGTTTTGCTGTAAATATTATCCATGAATTTTTTGTCTTTTTACTGAAATATAACATACATGCAGAAAAATACACACAGTATAGTTCAATCAATTTTCACATCTGAACACATCCATGTAATTGGTTACCCAGATTAAGATACAAAACATTACTAACTCTTCAGAAGTCCCCCTCAGATCCAGTTCCATTCATGATCTCCCACTAAGGGTGAGCACCATACTGGCTTTTAACCAGCATATACAAGTTTCAGCCATGTCTGAACTTTATGCTCTTTTGTGTCTGACTTTTTTTACTCAAATTATGTTTGTAAAATTTAGCTATATTTGTTACTTATAAGTAAAGAACTATAGTCTGTTTAACCTTATTGCTAAATAGTATTTCACTGTGTGAATATGACAAAATTTATTTATCCATTTCTACTATGTATGGGCACTTAAGTAGTGTTCAGTTTGGGGCATTACAAATAGTGCTGCTATGAGCATTCTTGTACAAGGCTTTTGAGGAAATATGGTCTCATTCCCCTTAGGTATATACCTGGGAGTGAAACTGCCAGGTCATGAGGGTATACACATGTTTGACTCTTGTGCAACAGTACAACCACCAACCCCCCCGAGGTTCTCAATCTTTATTGTTTCCTTTCTTCCATATACTTTAAGCTTATTTTGTTCTTGTTTTCTCCAACTTCTTAAGTTAGTACCTTAGTAACTGATTTTACCTTTCTTTTTTCTAATATAACTACTGAAAGTTATACCTTTCCCTCTCAGCACTGCTTTAGTTGTATCCCACAAGTTTTAATGTATTTCATTACCATTCAGTTAAAAATACTTAATTTTCTTTGTGATTTCTTCTTTGACTGATGGGTTATTTATAAGTATGTTGTTTAATTTTAAAATATTTAGGGACTTCCTATATGTCATTGATTGCTAACTGAATTAGACTGTGGTCAGAGAACATAGTGCAATTTCAGTCTTTCAGAGTTTATGGAGGGACTCCCCTGATGGTCCAGTGGTTAAGAATCCACCTTCCAATGCAGGGGACAAGAGTTCGATCCCTGGCTGGGGAAATAAGAACCCACCTGCCATGGGGCAACTAAGCCTGTGCACCACAACTCCTGAGCCCACGCATTCTAGAGCCCATGCGCCACAACTAGAGAGAAGCCCGCGCGCTGCAATGAAGAGCCCATACACCACAACAAAAGATCTCACATGCCGTGATGAAGATCCCACGTGCCACAACTAAGATCCAATGCAGCCAAATTAATTAATTAATTTTAAAAATAAATTAATTAATTAAAAAAAAGAAAGTTTATGGACACTTATTTGGTGGCCCAGACTATGGTCTAAGTTAGTGAATGTACCACGTGCATTTGAAAAAAGGTGTATTTTGCAGCTATTGGATATATTTTTCTATAAATGTCAAACAGGTTAAGGTGGCTGTGAGTTTTCTCCAGATCTTTTATGTCCTTACTGATTTTCTGTCCAGAAATTCTTTCAGTTACTGAAAGAGAAGTATGAAAATCTCTAACTATGGCTGTAGATTTGTCTATTTCTCCATTTAATTCTGTCAATTTTTCTTCATGTGATTTGAAGATTGTTATTAGTCACAAACATGTTTATGATTGCTATGTCTTCCAGATAAATTGCCCCTTTTATCAGCACTAAATGTCTTTTTGAAAGTCCAGTAACACCTTTTGTCTTGAAGTCTACTTTATCTGACATTATATAGCTTCTGCAGCTTTCTTATGTTTACTGTAAGCATGGTATATTTAAAAAATCTTTTTACATTCCACCAATCTGTATCTTTATATTTAAATGCATCTCTTGATAGGAGATCAAGAGGGTGGTGTAAGAAGAGGTGGAGTTCACCTCTCCCCATGAACACATCAAAAATATATCAACATGTAGAACGATTCTCACTGAAAACTAACTGGAAATTGGCAGAAAGACTCCTGTACAACCAAGGTTGTAAGAAAGATACACAGAAGTCCATAGAGAAACCTGGGCTCCACTCATGAGTACTGCATGGTAGATTGTCCCCAGGTAGGGTAGAGAAACCAGCAGTCTGCTGCCCTAGGCTACTGGTTTCATGCAACAGCCATGCTGTGCTCTCCAGCCAGAGTTGAAAGTATGTTCTAGCTCTGCTCACTTCATGCCACAAGCATGGCACTGGATCTAGGGTGGCCAGGACCTGAAAAAAGACTTGACCTTGAGATGGAGAGGTGACCTGGCCCTAGGGTGGAGCCCACGTGGGGCAAGAGTGGTGACCATTGCTGGAATTTACTCAAGAGGTGCCCCAGAAGCTGCCCAGACTTCTGATGGCAGCAGAGCTACTGGGTTTCCCACAGCTGCTTTGCTGCATGTGTACCCCAGCCCCAGCTGAATGTTCTGGCCCTGCTCACTCCATGCCACAGTGTGGCACTACAAAAAAAGGAAAGTACAGGCCAGTATATTTGATGAATATAAATGCAAAAATCCTCAACAAGATATTAGCAAACCAAATCTAAAAATATATATAAAGGATCATACACAACGATCAAGCTGAATTTATTCTAGGGTCACAAGGGTAATTCAATATATGCAAATTAATCAGTGTGATACACCACATTATCAAAAGGAAGGATAAAAATCACATGAACATCTCAATAGATTTAGAAAAACCAATGTGACAAAATTCAACATCCATTAATAATAAAAACTCTGAAAGTGGGTATCGAGGGAACATATCTTAACATAATAAAGGCCAATTAGGACAAACCCACAACCAATGTCATACTTAACGGTGAAAAGCTGAAAGCCTTCCCGCTAAATTCTGGAACAAGACAAGGATGCTCATTCTCCCCACTTCTATTCAACATAGTATTAGAAGTCCTAGTCACAGCAGACAAGAAAGAAATAAAAGGCATCCAAATCAGAAGGGAAGAGGTAAAACTGTCATTATTTGCAGATGACGTGGTACTATATCTAGAAAACCCTAAAGTCTCCACCCAAAAACTATTAGAACTAATAAATGAATTCAGCAAGGTTGCAGGATACAAGACCAATATACAGAAATCTGTTGCATTACTATACACTAACAATAAAATATCAGAAAACAAAACAAAAAAAATCCTGCTTAAAATTGCATCAAAAAGAATAAAATACCTAGGAATAAACTTAACTAAGAAGGTGAAAGACCTATACTCTGAAAACTATAAAACATTTATAAAGGAAACTAAAGATGATACAAAGAAATGGAAAGATATCCTGTGCTCTTGGATTAGAAGAATTAATATTATTAAAATGGCCATGCTGTCCAAAGCAATTTACAGATTTAATGCAATCCCTATCAAAATACACATGATATTTTTCACAGGACTAGAACAAATAACCCTAAAATTCATATGGAACCACAAAAGATCCTGAATTGCCAAAGCAATCTTGAGGAAAAAGAACAAAGCCAGAGGTATAATGCTCCCAGGCTTCAGAATATACTACAAAGCTACAGTAATCAAAACAGCATGGTACTCACACGAAAACAGACACACAGATTAATGGAAGAGAACAGAGAGCCCAGAAATAGGCTATGGTCAATTAATCCATGACAAAAGAGGCAAGAATATATAATGAAGAAAGGACAGTCCCTTCGGTAAGTGGTGCTGGGAAAATTGGACAGCTACACGTAAAACAGTGAGATTAGAACATTCCCTCATACCACATACAAAAATGAACTCAAAATGGATTAGGAGACCTAGATACAAGACCTGAAACCATAAAACTCCTAGAAGAGAATATAGGCAGAACACTCTGACATAATCGTAGCAATATTTTTTTTTGGCTCTGTCTCCTAAGGCAAAAGAAGTAAAAGCAAAACTAAACAAATGGGACATAATTAAACTTAAAAGCTTTTACACAACAAGGGAAAATATTGACAAAATGAAAAGACAACCTATACAGTGGGAGCAAATATTTACAACTGATGTGACCCATAAGGAATTACTATCCAAAATATTATGAACAGCTCATACAATTCATCATCAAAAAAACAGACAACCCAATAAATGGGCCGAAGACCTGAAGAGACAGTTTTCCAAAGACATACAGATGGCTAACAGGCACATGAAAAGATGTTCAACAAAACTAATTATTAGAAAAATGCAAATCAAAACCACAATTAAGTATTACCTCACACCTGTCAGAACGGCTATCATCAAAAAGTCTACAAATAACAAATGCTGGGGAGGATGTGAAGAAAAGGGAACCCTCGTACACTGGTGGTAAGAATGTAAATTGGTGCAGCCACTATGCAAAACAGTATGCAGGTTCCTCAAAAACCTAAAAATAGAACTACCATATGATCCAGCAATTCCACTCTTAAGTATATATCTAGAAAAACTGAAACCACTAATTCGAAAAGATACATGCACCCCGATGTTTATAGCAGCACTATTTACAATAGCCAAGAGATGGAAGCAACCCAAGTGCCCATCAACAGATGAATGGATAAAGACGATGTGGTATATATATATATACATATATATATATATATACACACACACACACACACACACACACACACACACACACACACACAGAGAATGGACTATTACTCAGCCATAAAAAAGAATGAAATTCTGCAATTTGCAGCAACATGGATGAACCTAGAGAGTATTATGCTTAGTGAAATAAGTCAGACAGAGAAAGACAAATACTGTATGATATTACTTATATGTGGAATCTAAAAAGTAATACAAATGAATGGATATGAAAAACAGAAACAGACTCAGAGATATAGAAAACAAACTTGTAGCTACCAAAGAGGGCGAGGAAAGTGGGGAGGGACAAATTAGGGGTATGGAATTAACAGATACAAACTACTATGTATAATATAGATAATCAACAAGGATATATTGTATAGCACAGGGAATGATACTCATTATCTTGTAATAACTTATAATGGAGCATAATTTACAAAAATACTGAATCATCTTGCTGTACACCTGAAACTAATATTGTAAATCAACTATACTTCAATTAAAAAACAAATAAAATGAACCTCTTGTAGACAGCAGGTGGTTGAGTCTGGTAATCAATCTCTGATTTCTAATTTGAAGGTTTACTCCATTTATATTTAACATAATTACCGACATGGCTGTATTGGGATTTACCATTCTGCTATTGGTTTTCTGTTCATCTCATCTGTTTTTTGTTTCTCCATTCTTTCTTGCCTTCCTCCCTTTTAATCTCTCCATTGACTTTATAGCTTTCTCTCTTTGCATTATTTTTTAAAAATAGGCCTTAGTTTTAGAGCAGTCTTAGGTATAGAGTAAAACTAAATGAAAAGTACACAGCGTTCCTATATACACCCTGCCCCACAAAGACACAGCCTCCCCATACTATCAACATTGAGCCACAGTGGTACATTTGTTATAATCAATGAACCTACACTGATGCATTATCATCATGCAAAGTCTACAGTTTATATTAGGGTTCACTCTTGGTGTTGTACATTCTATGGATTTGGGCAAATGTATAAAGACATATATTCACCATTACAGCATCATACTGAGTAGTCTACCTGCCCCAAAAATCCTCTGTGTTTTGCCTATTCATCCCTTTTCCTCTAATCCCTGGCAACCACTGACCCTTTTACTCTCTCCATAGTTTTGCCTTTTCCAGAATGTCATGTAGCTGGAATCATACAGTATGTAGCCTTTTCAGATTAGCTTCTCTCACTTAGTAATATGCATTTAAGTTTCCTCCATGTCTTTTTATGTCTTGATAGCTCATTTGTTTTTAGCAATGAATATTATTCCATTGTCTGTATGTACCACAGTTTATCCGTTTGCCTACTGAGGGCATCTTGGTTGCTTCCAAATGTTGGCAATTATGAATAAAGCTGCTATAAACATTTGTGTGCAATTTTTGTGTGGACCTAACTTCAACTCATTTGGGTAAATACCAAGGAGCATGACTGCTCGATACCATGGTAAGAGAATGTTTAATTCTGACAAACTGTCTTCCAAAGTGTCTGTACCATTTTACATTCCCACCAACAATGAATGACAGTCCCTGTTGCTCCATTATCTATGCCAGCATTTGGTGTTGTCAGTATTTTGGATTCTGGCCATTCTTATAGGGGTGTAGTGGGATCATGGTTGTTTTAATTTGCAATTCCCTAATGACATATGATGTTGGGCATCTTTTCATATGCTCATTTCCCATCTATATAATCTTCTTCAGTGAGGTGTCTAAGGTCTTTTACTCATTTTTAACTTGGGGTGTTAAGGGACTTCCCTGGTGGCACAGTGGTTAAGAATCTGCCTGCCAACGCAGGGGACACGGGTTCGAGCCCTGGTCCGGGAAGATCTCACGTGCCACAGAGCAACTAAGGCCCTGTGCCACAACTATGGAGCCCATGTGCCACAACTACTGAAGCCCAAGCACCTAGAGCCTGTGCTCTGCAATGAGAAGCCACCGCAATGAGAAGCCCAAACACCACAACAAAGAGTAGGCCCCGCTCGAAGCAACAAGAGAAAGCCTGCACGCAGCAACGAAGACCCAATGCAACGAAAAATTAAATAAATAAAATTGGGGTGTTTAATTGAGGCATTGCTTTACTATCTCTGGGACCCACTGTTTCAAATGGGAAGGTGACAACAATTCAAATCATTGTTCTTCTGTGTGTAATATGTACTTTATCTCTGGCTGCTTTCAAGATTCTCTTTTTCTTTTGTTTTTGGCAGTTTGACTACGATGTGCCTATGCTTGGTTTTCCACTGTATTTAAAACCTGCTTAGTTAGGGCTTACTGATATTTCTAAATTTGAAAATTTGTGTTTCACAGATTTGGGGAACATATCAGCCATCATTTCTTCATTTTTTTTTTAATGGCCCCTTCTCTCTCTTTCTTCTCTCCTACTGGTATTCTAATTGTACATATGGTAGAACTTTTTACATTGTTCCACAGGTCATTGAGGCTCTTCATTTTTTACCAATCTTTTTTTTTTTTTTCAGATTGGCTTATATCAAGTTAACCAACTCTTTCTCCTGTCATTGCCTATCTGTTATTAATCTCATCCAATTTTAAAAAATTGAAATATAGTTGATGTACAATATGTTAGTTTCAGGTGCATTACAGTGGTTTGACATTTGCATACATTATGAAATGATCACCACCATAAATCTGGTAACCGTCTGTCCCTACACAAAGTTATCACAATATTATTGACAACGTTTTTTATGTTGTATATTACACCCCTGTGGCTTTATTTATTTTATAACTAGAGGTTTATAGCTCTTAATCCCCTTCACCTATTTCCCCTCTCCAACCTCCCTCTCCTGTGGCAACCACCCATTTTTTTGTCTGTATCTATAAGTCTGGTTTGATTTTTAAACTTCAGATATTGTATTTTTCAGTTCCAGAATTTTTTGTGCAGTTTCAACTTCTCTGAGATTTCTTACCTTTTCATTCATTACAAGTATATTTTCCCCTATGCCCTTGAGCATAGAAATAAGCTGCTTTAAAGTCCTTATCTGCTAATTTCAACATCTGAGTTATCTTGGGGTTGGTCTTCATTGATTGCTTTTCCTCTTGACTATAAGTCACATTTTCTTTTTTTTTCTCCCGTACGTATAGTATTTTAGGACTGAATCCCAGACTTTGTGAACGGTTATGTTGTAGAGATTATGAATTCTGTTTTGTTCCTCTAAAAAGTACTGATTTTTCATTTTAGTTAGTTTTCATTTGTCTAGAATGAAAATTCCAAATTCTGTTTCCTCTGCATTGGGCAGTAGCTAGATTATCCATTCAGTTATTTTACCTCTATCGAGGGTGCTTGGCGTCAATCCTGTATAGCTTAGTAGTCTGCCAGAGATTTGGGCAGGGTTTATACAATTAGGGCTCCTCCTCTGTGGTTCTCTCCTGGGATATCTTCCCAGTTTTCAGTTGCTACAGTCACCCTGAACTCAGTTCTCTCCTTCCTCATCCAATAAGACTGGTTTCTATCCAAGTTTTACCTACCTCCATATAACAGCAAGTGTAGCCTGCCCATGGGTGAAAAGCTATACAAATAACAGGAAACCTTTTCAAATGATCACTCTTCTCTTTGCTACAGTGGAAACAGCATTGGAAGTGGGAATTTTAGGGCCTGTATTAAGACCCTAGCCTGGCCACTTTCTAGCTATGTTTACTTTGGGTTAGTTCTCAGACACCATTTCCTCATTCTAAAATGGGAGTAAGAATGTTTGCTTCATGGTGTTGTTAAGAGTATCAAGTGAGATAATACGTGAGATAAGGAAAATAGGCTAAGAAGGGCTAGATGATGTCCTATCTAAGTGGTAGGAGTAATTGGTTACTCCAGATCTGTCCATGCTTTTTCTGCTATGCCATATTGCTTCCATCTTTCTAATGACTAGCAGCTCCACCTTTCCCTCCCAAAGACACTTCCAAGTACCTACCATGATCTAATTACCAAACTGAGCACCAAGAACACAGTAAGCCAAAGTCCTTGCCCTCAAGAAGTTCCAAGTACCGTTCCCTTCTTATAAGTGTTGACTGCCCTACAGTTTATGTCTGATTTTGGTCACTCTCAGTGCCTTCAGATAGCTGTTTTGTTATATTCTGTTCAGTCTGTAATTGTAATCTATAGGAGGGGTTGGCCTGATACAACCTATCTACTGTTACCAGAAGCAGAACTGCTATCTATGGATTTTTGGCTTTGCTATCTAGCTGCTCAGTCTGTTTTTATGCCATGATATTTAGAGAAATTAGAAAACTATGCTGTCCCACTGCCTCCATCCTCCCAAAATCATGTGCTATTTATTTTAATAATAAATGAAATAAAATACTGACTAGAATCTATTACTCAGAATCCTTGTCCAGATTTCTTTTGCTTCTAAAAGGCAAAAATACTTGGTCTGAATTTAATTGCTCCAGAGTTAGGGACCAGTAGTGTAGTAGTATAACTACCCTCCTCCCACCCCTCCATACCTGATGTTTTCTTGGCTATACCCTGATCGGGTAATGCTCCAAATTTCCGATGCTCTTCATACCAGTCATTCACTGTCATAGATGCCAGACTTGGGTAACAAGCTCCAAATACTCTGCAAGAATCACACTGCATTTAGAAAAGTAAACATAAATAGCTCTATTAAAAAGCCTCTTCTCTTTAGTGATAAATCCTGTGTCTGTTTCATCCTTGCTCCCCTACCCAGCTATCTTCTGGGGGATTTGTGCAAACTGCTGTTAGGATATGTAAAAAGAGGCATCCAGGAAGGAGAATTAAAGGCAAGAGCTTTCATGAGAAGATAAATAGCCCAGAATCATCTCTCAGTAAGCAATCCTGGAGGCTAACGCCCCACAGAGGAGTGATGATACGATGGAAGGAGTATTTATACTTGGAGGGTATAAAAGATACACAGAGGAAGAAGACTCTTCTGCCACCCTATGGAAAAGCATCCCAAAACTCAGAATTAAAACCTAGATAGGCAAACATGTCCTTTTGAGAACTGTAGCTGAAGGAAACAGTGGGAAACAATTTTAAGGTCTACAATTCTCCCTTAGATTCTTTACTTCTTTCTGTTTTTAATTAGTTAATTAATTAATTTTTGTTGGTTTCCTTTCTAGCCTATTTTTAAGCTCGAGTTTGTGAGAGAAATGTCTGATGAAGACAGACAGAGAAAGTATCAGAAGAGATAATATCCCTCTGATGAAAGAACAGCCTCCCCAGGTGAAGCCATTACCTTCTGTTACTCATGCACTGTAAATGAACCATAAAAGCATGGGGCTTGCAAAGGCAACCCACTTTTTAATACTACCTACTTGGCTTGGACCATGTTCCGAGTGAGAACAAACGGTTTCACTGGACGCCTGTCCTGACGAGATGAGTGAAAAGTTGATGCCTAAAAAGGAAATTAATTATCAGAAGTGTACTTGTCATTCTGCCCACCCCACTATGCAGGCTCTTATGTCTTTAGGTGCTTGAAAAGCCCTATTTATCAGTCTCTAAAATATATCTGCAGAATACTAATGGTGGAGGTTGGTTAGCTCTCCTGAGGTGGCCCAAGTATCTTGCTGGAAAGGAAGGAAGAGAAAGCTCTCCCAGGAATCATTTCACCACAAGTGAAAAATTACTTGACTTTAAAATACTCCCCTCCAAAGAGGAAGATTCCAAAGCCTTCTTCCATGTTCTATCTAAAACCCTTGAGCTGAATTTGAAGCCCCTTTCCTTAGCCTGGCCTTCAGTGCTAAAGCTGAATTATGAAGACCCTTCTGCTAAAACCTTGTCCAATGTAATTTTGCTATTAACTGTCATGAGCTCCCTAGGATGTTTTAGAAGTGGATGTTCCTAAATGCAAGGGGGGGGGGAAGAATGGGTTAGTATCTTTCATATATAGGTGTATAGAAATGTTTCAAGGAAACTTGGCTGTCCAGGGGCACACCAAAACAAAGAAAAGATCAAAGAAAAGATGTTCACTTGGTTCTAAACTCCATCACTTCCAGAGCCAATCCCAATACCAAATGAGAGAGCATAAAAACAAAAAAACTAAGGAGATGGGAGGATCCAGAAGAGTCCAGCCTCATGATGCTTGAAAACCACTGATTTAGATATGCCCAAGGGGCCTTAAGGCTTTAGAATACTAATTGTTCATTCTTTGATCCTTTCACACGAGAAACTAGGTTGATGTTACCCTGAGGCAAAAGCTCCTGGGCTAATCAGTGAAAATCGAATTAGCAAGAGGTTTCTCTGAGGACTTAAATGCCTGCGACTAGCTGATAAATTGAACTCAATTCATGTTATATTGTGAACCAAAAAAAAATTGGCAGCAGAGCCTAATATTTTGAAGTAGCAGCTCCAAAACACATTTATGATCTTTAGAGACAGCCAAAGTGCCGTTACAACAAGTTTTCTTTACCAATATGCCCGACATTTTGTGCACAGAGATGTCCTTGCTGTGTTTCATACTTGGGTGACCTAAGGTGTGAGAGTGTATCATTGTGTAAGGTTAAATCCTGGTTTCTCCCCCAACCTAAACACATTCCATGTCTTTTGCTTTATCTTCTTTTTACTCTTTTCTCTTTCTCAAGTTACACTCTTCTTCTTCATTCCCATCCTATCCCTCTTCCTGTTTATTACAGTCAAGTACAGGTTTTCAAGGCCCACCTCCCTATGCCTTCCTTCAGCAGTCATGACTGCTCACAGCCCAAACCAATTTTCACTTCAGAGAAGCCTCTCTCCCTCCTGGCATGTCACAAAATTACAAAAGACTGGAAGTGTGTTACAGGTTAGAAAGCAGTGGGGAACAATACTATAAGCTAGAAAGAAAGCTATCCTAGTGAACCTTCAGCCTTCCTCCACTAATCTTAATAAGAACAATGATTTTATGGAGACTTAAAAGGATTTTAATTCGATTACTCTCCTCTAGAAGATTCAAATCTCTGACAGTAGCTTTTTTAGCAATATAGACAGTGACGAGGCTTACCTCTTTTGAAGAGTCTTTTCCTCTCAAGATCTTTATCTCCTGGTCAATGCTCTCAATCTCTTCTAAGCTGATACAAATCCACCTTCGAAGGTGAAGGAGGTAATATTCACGAACACGCTCATCATCTGCTTGACCACTTTCCACAGCAGATTTCAGTGCAGACAACCTATGCTCCACCTCCTTCTTCTGCTTGTATCTGTTCCACAGAAACGCATTACCATGAACTTAAAAATAAAGAGGTGTTCCTTCAAAAGAAGGCCACAATACAATTTTAACTTTACAAATGACCGGGTACACCGATTTCCATTTAGGCAAAAATACAGATTCTATACCTCAGAATTTGCCACCAAGGCAGTTCTCTCAAGACTACAAGGCAAGGAAGGTATCAGCAGAAGCTGAGAAATACATTCTGAAACTAGAAAAATATCAAAGTAACCTGATCTGAGCAACTCTTCCCATCATATTTTGAGATGGGAGTGTCTTAGTAATTTTATGACATCAACCTTTACTAGGTTGGGTGCTTAGTATATACAATGTCTATTTGGGAATTACAGCTTCAAATAGTCATAGAATCTTAGGGGTCATTTACCTGCCATTGATGCAGGAATTCCTTGTGAAACAGCCTAAAAAATGGTCATCTCTTCTTTTCTTCTGGGCAAAACATTTCCAACTCCTCTAACTCATCCTAGTATAATCTGAAGACTCATATCCACCCTGCCTGCTTTTTTCAAGATGCCTTCTAGTATGTCACCTATCACTCACTGGACAACTATTTACTGAGTACCTATTGCGTGACAGGTACTGTTCTCAGTGCTTGAGACACAACAGTGCATACAAGAAAGTCCTTGCTCTCCTTAAGCCTTCAATCTAGTGTGAGAAGACAGACAAAAAGAAATAGATGAGTCAGGTGGTGGTGAGGTGCTCTGAAGAAGCAAAAAAAGCAAGGTAATGTGGATAGAGTGATGGTGCGAAAGTAGGGGTGATCAGGAGAGACTTCTTTGAAGACATGACATTTGAGCAAAGACTTCAAGGAAATAAGGATGGAAGCCATGCCAGTATCTGAAACAGTGTTCTAAGGGGGAAAAGCAAATATGAAGGTCCTGGGGTGGGAGAGTGCTGGCCTGACATCTTTGAGAAATAGCAAGGAGGTCAGTGTGGTTGGCATGGAGTGAAGAATAATAGGAAGTGAGGTCAGAGAGATAGTCAGGGCCATAATTTGTAGAACCCTGTAGGCCAAGAAGACACGAAATATCAAACGTCATGATATTTTGAGAAGAGAAAGCCACTGGAAGCTTTAAAATAGAATACATGAAATGAACATTTTTTTAATGGACTACTCTGTTGTGTGTAGACTTGGGGGGGTGGGAGGCAAGGGTGGAGCAGGAAAATCAATTAAGAGGGTATTGCCACAATCCAAGTGAGAGACAGTGACTTGAAATAGGGAGGTGGTGAGATGTGGACATAATTAAAATATAACAGTATTTGCTGATTTATTGGATGTAAAGTCTTGAGGCAGAGAGGAACCAAGGGAAAACTCCACAACTTCCAAGAGAAGTATCTTGAAATATCTATGTCTGGAACCCCACTCTAGACATCCAGAACCAGACGCTCCTCTGTGGGCGTTCACCCAAATCTGAAGTTCTTAACCTGAGGTCCATGGACAGAGTTTGGAGAGAGGGGTGTTCTTGAACTCCCCCAAATTTTGTATAGAATTCTACGTGTATGTTTCTTCTTCTTCTTTTTTTTTTTTTTTTTTTACTGGGGAGAGGTTAAGGAGGACCACGACCCACAAAAAGTCAAGAACCTCCCCTCTGGAAACATTCTTTATTATAAAAACTTTGAGGCTCTTCTGCTTCTTTTAATCAACAAGTGGGCACTTTATGTAATGTTACAAATAACTGTCACAGCACCATCACAGGTGGCCTTCTGAGTCAAACACTACACAGGTCAATTCCTAGTTCATGAATGCTATTACAGATATCACTTGAGAACACTTAACTCTGGTGCCACTCCTACCCCCACCCTCTTTCCTGGATGCACCTAAGTCAGGGAAAAAAAACTATATATATATATATATATATATATATATATATATATATATATGTATATATATATATATATATATATATATATATACACACACACACACATACATACACACACACACACGCACGCACGCACATATATATATCAGGGCCTTAGAATGTATGTAATCAAGGGTATATTCTTGGTTAGTCTACTGGGCCTTTGAATAAGGTTCCTGTGCTTCCTTTCCCATCCTCTGCATGCATGTGGTCTAGTCACACTCTCTGGTCTTTCCTTCTTCTCTACTTCCTTTGCTTCTATGACTTTGCTCCTAGTCATCTTTGGGACTTCTAAGTTCCTGAACTCCTATTCTTTGAGGCCAGTATTTTTTAAACCTTTCTGTCTTAGCAGAAGAACCCTTTCTTCTTATGAGAGCTTATAGTAATAAAAAAAAAAGTAATAAAAGATAAAATCCGCCCTGTTTAAATCAGAGGAGGGCTCCCAACATGCCCCCTACCCAGGCACTGTGGTGGAATCTTAGGGCTCGAAGGAACAGATTGTAAACCACTGTCCTAGACCTGTGTTACTGTTCTAGATTTCCTATGGTGAGACACTGCATGCGAACACTCCCTATCACCCTAGAATTCCCCACTGCCTGTCACCCTTCTGACTCTGGGCAACTTTCATCATTCATTCCCCTTTTCTGTCCCCAAGCTGCTGAAGAGAGGTAACGAATTACAAATTTGTGTCAAATGAGTCAACCACAAATTCATATGATCAAACTTCAGTGGAACGGTCACTCTTGTTCAGCTTTTTGTTCATCTTTTGTGGATTCCATGCCACCATCATGCTCACCAGATGGCCAGCCAATGTAGAAATTCAATTTCCCTTTTTACCTTAAAATCTCTATAGCTTCACCTTTCCTCCTCTCCTCTTGCCTTTAAGGAGCTACTGTTGTCTTTACCATTCCACTTTGGCTATAAATCCTGTCCCCACCCACATTCTTCCAAGCCTCACTCAATCAATCATCCGCCCTGTCATTAGCAGTTACAATTTTTCACTCTACTGGTGCCTTTCCCCTATCCTAGAAACACCTTCCCTCAATCCATGTTCTGCCTTTTCAAATGACCACTCTTCTCTCTTTTCTAAACAGCAATAGAACTGGGAATTTGAAGACCTGAGTTTAATGCCTGGCCACTTACCAGCCATGTAACTTTGGAGAAGTCAGTACTCAGAGCCTATTTCCTTATTTCTAAAATGGGATAATATCTGCTTCACGGGGCTGTTAAGAGGATCAAATGAACAATATTCATGAAAGTGCTTTGTAAGCAGCAATATATTGTTATCTGATGGGAAAAATTGACGTTAAGGAGGGCTAGATGATGCCCATCTACTAGGTGGCAGAAATTGGACTGGTCACCCCAGGTCTGACTCCAAAGCCCAGGCTTTTTCTGCTATACTATATTGCTTCCATCTTTCTGATGACCACTCTGTCCTTCCCAAAGATACCTCAAGTACCTACTATGATACAATTACTGGTTGGGTACCCAGGATATAATTAGGATACTAAGGATATAATTAGTTAAGGTCTCTGACCTCTAGAAGTTCCAAGTCTAGAAAATAACAGATTGTTATGCCCTTATAAGTAACATAAACTAAGTGCTACAGTATCTGGGAGGGGAGACAGGTAGAGAGAAGCTTCAAAGAGGACATGACATTTGTTCTCTCTCTTCCCCAGGCTTCTTTCTATAAGTACTTTTACCTGTATCTTGTTGAGTCTCTTACCTCTGCTCTTTCTTTCCTCTTCTTTCTCCCTTAATTTGCCCCAAGGTTTTGCCCTTGACTTTTTTTTTTCTCTCTACATGTTTTTTCTTGGCAAACTATCCACATCCAGTGACACTCCTGAATTTTTAGCACTAGCAGCAAAACAGTCTGATAAGTTTTAGTTACACATTTACATCTGTCTATAGACATGGCTGTCCAGTTGTCACTTTAGGACCTAAATTCAGTAAATCTAAAACTAGACTCATTACTTACCCAGCTTCTACTTCTCCATTTCTGTCGAAAGAATGTAGGTAGAGTTAATCAAGACTTATGCCTCAAAGATGGGAATTAGAGTAGAGAAGATATGTGAAGAAACAGGTTTTGAGGGAGAGAGAGCACATACCATTCAGGTGTTTTATGTAGGATGGCCTCAGTGTGTAAAGTCCTGAGGTGGGGGATGGAGGACTTACAGAAATTAAATAAGGATTTGAACAATTTGTTTTCTAATCATATAAATGCTTCTTGCAAAACTAATATCTCTGATAGTTGTAACTTCATTTCTATCACTTCTTCCCAGTTGAAGTACTCTTATAACACGTTAACTTGTCTTTCTGCCCCTCTCTTCCCTTTCAATGTCCCATACACCTCACGTCCTTACAGTCCTCCAACCATACTACTCTTAGGTTCTGACAAATCAGACTATTCTCCATTTCCTGTACATACCTCCAACTACCCTGCCTTGGGCTTTTGCTCATATTGTTCCCCCCTGCTTGACAAGAATAAATACTTTTTGAGCACCTTCTATATACCAAGCCCTGTGCTAGACATACCACAGAGAACAAGAGAGAAATGGCTACTGCTTTCATGGAGTATACATTCCAGTAGGGGAGAAAGACAAAGCCCAGAAAGACAGATAAACGAAGAGCATTCCATGCAAAGAGAACAACATGCACAAAGACTCTGTAGAAGGAAAGGACTGGATCTGTTCGGAACTGAAAGAAGGCTATTACGGCAGCAGTCTAGTGAACAAGGGGAGTATGATATATGACGAGATTGTAGAGAGGCAGATGCCAGATCATCCAGGTCTTTATAGTTAACGGCTTGGATATTTCAGGTGAGAGATGCTGGTGGCCTAGAGGAAGGTATGACAGTGGAGAGAGAAACAGAAGGACATAAGGTACATTTTGTAGCTAGAACTGGCAGGCCTTGTTGATGGACTGGATGTGGCAATTCAGAAGGGAGGAACTGAAGCTAACTCTGAGGTTTCTGGTTTAAAACCTGGGTGAGTGGTGGTCTGCTTATTGAGATGGTAAAGACATAAGTGTGGGGGCACATTTGGGGATTAAAAAGCCAGCCGTTCAATTTAAGGCATGTTAAGTTTGAGATGTCTGTGAAACATCCACGTATGGTGTTCAAAGTCAGGAGAGGTCTGGGTTAGTGATATAAATATGGGAGCCATTAGCGAAAAGATAGTGTTGGTATCTCATCTGTCAGGCATTAAAAAAAAAAAAAAAAAAGTTCAAAGATCAAGCTTTCTAACCAAAGAAATGCAAATCAAAACAATGAGGTATCTTTCCTGCTTGCCCATCTGGATTTTCTAAGTGTTGCCATTCAGTACTGTTGCAGTGGGACATACTTTGAAACTTTGTTATTGTGGAAAGCAATATAATTACCATCAAGAGTCAAAATATTCAAACCCTTTGATTTAGCCACTGGTTCTTCTAGAAATCTGTCCTACAGGAACAGTGACAGATGCAGTTATGTTTCCTCGTAACATTACTTAGAATAGCAAATAAAACATCAACCCATAAACAGGCTAAGCATTTGACAATATTAGTTTAAATAATTATGATATGACTGTTAAGCTGGAATACTATTTAACCATTAAATACCATGGCTTCAAAAGACATGGGGAAATCAAAACAGGATGTTAGGTTTAAAAAAAAGGATTAAAAAAATCTATATTTATGGTATTCTTCCGAATTTATTAATTATAATAACTATATATCCGGAAGGAAATAAATCAGATAGTTAACAAAGATCATCTCTGAGTGCTAGGATGAAGACTTATTTTTAATTTAAAAAATGTTCTGTTTTCCAACTTTCTACAATGAGTATTATTACTTTTACATTCAGGCTAACCTGTATTTTGCAATGTTTAACCATCCTTCTAGTCTCACCTCAAATGCCACTACATTCGGAAACCTTTTCCTTAACCCTCCAACCAGATGTGATCACTCCCTGGTCTTTGTCCATAACACCATTTGTATCTCTCTAGTGCATTTACAGTCTTTTTTTTTTTTTTTTTTGGATATATTATGATTATTTGGATACCAAACTCACTGTTTAAACTACCTGTTATATCCCAAGGGGCTGCCCCTACCTTCTTACAAAGGACATGATACTGAATTCCACTTCATATCAGTCTATCCCATTTCCTCAAAAATTATTCTCTGTCGCTCACTAGCTCTTAACCATACTTTATTATTCTTTAAAGCCCTTACCACCTAAAATCACATTTTTATTTACTAGCTTACTGTCTGCCTCCTCCACCAAAACAAGAGCTCCATGAGGGCATATGGACTTTGTCTGGATCTCCATTACTTAGCACACAGTAAAGTCTCAATAAATATGTTAACTGAATCAATCACTTTTCAGCTCTCTAGACCAGGCCTCTCCTCTGAGCTTCATGCTACAGATACCTTGACTTGAATGTCTCCTAGGCACCTTAAATGCAACATGTCTCAATATACAACTCATACTCTCCCCTATCTGTTCTTCCTCTTCTATCCCCCCATCTCAATGAGTTCCACAGCCAACCACCTACATCAGAAACGTGGACATCTTCCTTGCTGCTTCCTTCTACCCTACCTGTCACAACTAATTGATCGTTTTCTGCAGATTCAACCCTATAAATAAATATATCCCCTCCATCCCTTCTGCCATTGCACTAGTAAGGTCTCATCACCTCTGTGACCTACCCGGATCTAATCTTCTCCCTCAGAATGCTTCCTAACTGCTGCCAGAGTATGCTAGTTAAAATGCAAATATGACCTTGCTACTCTTTAAGGAAAAAAAAAAAAACAAAAAACCTCCAGTGGATCCCTAGTCACCAAACAAATCTCAAGCTCTTTAGCATGGCCTAGTAATAGGTAACATTTATAGACTATTTACTAGGTAATACATACTGTGCTAGCTGTTTTATGTGGTTTATTTTATTAATGCCTCTTAACCCTATGAGATAGGTACCACTGTTACTTAGACTTCACATATGAGGAAACCTGAGACTCAGACAGGTTACATAAGTTACCCAAAGTCCAATGGCTTATAAGTAAAGCTGGGTCTCAAACCCAGGTCTCTCATTCCACGACCTGTACTCAGCTACAAAGATATGACAATAGCTGACTTTGAGTGCTTACTGTATCAGACAATGTAAGAGCTTTTTATGCATTTCTCTTCTATCTTATAGGACCTATTATTATCCAATTTGACATCTGGGGAAATTAAGGCACCGAGGGATTAAGCGACCTACGCAAAATCAGAATGATTAAATTTTGGAGCTGGGATTCAAACCCCCTTCCCAAGTTCTCAGGAACAAGGTCGTTCTTTCACCTTCCTCACACCCTAAGCTCTCCTTGGTCTGAACCCTACAAATTCTTCAGCATCATTCTTTCCCCTCCTTCACCACCCACTTTGTGTTCTAGCATCACCTAATTGCTTATGGTTGTTCCCCACCCCAGCACTGCGGTCTTTAATGTCCCTGTAGCTTTACTAATGCTATTATCTCTGCTGGCTAAAGCCCTCCTTTCCTCTTCCTCTAGATGATACTCCTATTTATCCTTAAGCAACTCATCACAGGAGTCACCTCGTCCAGGGAGACTTCTCCTCTCTCCTGCTCCCTCTTTGGTTAGGTGCCCCTCCTGTCTGCTCTCATGATACCTTGTGCATTTCCCTATCACATCATTTTATAATTTATACTGTTTCTATGCCTCTTTTCCTCACCACACCGTATGCTCCTCCAAGGCAGAGACCACCCATATTCATACAAACGCCCATACTCAGTTTGAATCCCCAGTGCCTAGCAGAGCTCCTAAACACTGTGAGCACTCTTTTTAAAAAAAACTAAACTAAGAGAGTAAGCAAGGTGTTCAAGGTCACATAATGAAGCTATGCCAATACTAAGATTAGTTCAGGATGTTACACATCTCATCCAGTATTGTTAGAACAGAGCTTCTCAATCAATTGACCATAAGTGGACTATAGCTACAAGATATTTGTGCCCTTCAGAGATACTTACCTCACTGTACCATGTGGGTATTGCTGTGCTGTGATGTGGGAGAGACTGGGAGACACTCTGCTAAACTACATTGCTGTTGTTGGCAACCATAAGGTGCTAGGGGTTTGACAGTTAGGTATGATCATTTCAACCAAGGCAGAGGTTTCTTGAAAAACTCAGGAGTTTGCTCTCACCAGGGCCTATGCTAAATAAGAACCCAAGAGTGACACACACCATTGTTTCCCACCACCCCAGGAAAAAAAAAAAAAACAAACATGCACCCCTCCCCCGCAACAGCACTGCCATTGGGCAGTCCTCAAATGACCCACCTCTCTCTTCTAGCCTGTCTCTGAGATGCCATAGCAACGAGGCTAGAATAGGGCAAGGAGGAATTAGCAGTGTTATTTTCAGCGGAGTTGGTCTTGGTTTTGGGCAGCTCAAACTCTGCCACATGATAGTATTGGCACTGAGTTAAGTAGTTTAAAAAGTGTTCTCGAGCCCACTGCAAATGATCTAGGCGCTTGCCGGGGTTGACTTGTTTCATGGCGAATGCTCCTTGAAATGCTGGCACCATCAGGTACTTCAGATCGCAGGAGGCAATCTCTTCCAAATCTTCATTTCGGCTGGAAAGAGCAAAGAGGAGGCTGTGAAGTCTGGCTGGGCATTCAAACTCTGGCCCTGGCTTCCTGGGGGAGGGAAGGGCTGGGGTGGATGTGGGGGTGGGACAAAGGGAGGAGGCACCGGGAACAGCTGCCAGTTTTCTTCATTGACAGTGGCTGAGCGCTCACACCCAGTGCCTATGCAAATAGCCAACACTAGGGAACCGAGTCGTGTGATATTAAGTATCTCGGAAGAGACGTGGAGAATGTAAACAATGTACACAAGGTCGCAGTGGGAGGAAGGAAAGAAAGGCTCCGGGTTTTAAAGTTCTCCTGCACCCAGGATCAATGGTTCCGCCCTTGGTAACTATTATTACCTACTTTCTCAGTCGTACTACCCTCTCCCCATACCTGAACAAGTCGAGCTCCAATAACATTTCGGCAGCCTTCTTCAGGAGGGCCAGTCCCTTGAACACCTTAGCTTGGATGATCTGGGAGCCGGCGGGTTCAGTCGCGACTTCCACTTCATCCAGAAGCTGCTTGCTGGTTTTGAACAGCTCGGGGAGCCGCGGCAGCGGTAACGCGCCTACGGCCGTTGCCATCTTGGGGCAAGGAAGAACACAGAAGACCTCACTTCCGGCCCTGGGACAGATGGGCTGGGCTGCCAGCAACGAAACCGGAAGGGGCGTAACATTGGTCCAGTGGCTCCATTGTTACCTAAGCGTCGGACAACTGCCAGAAGCCGCTGTTAGCTAAACCTAGCAACCGTTTCCATGGACTCATTTTACCAGGCTGCCTATTACCGGTAGTAGGCATCTGTTACAGACACACAACGCGCAAACAAACAAGCAAACCCTAGGTGCTGCTTTACGCGTGTCTACTCGTCGCCGATGTGCTTTCAATGTAAAATATACACCGGATTTTGAGAACTTATTACGAAAAAATAATGTAAAATATCTCAATAACTTTTACACTGACATGTTGAAATGCTAATGTTTTGTACATAGTGGGTTAAACATATTATTAAAATTAATTTCACTTGTGTCTTTTCACTTTTTTAATGTGTCTACTAGAAAACTTAGAATTACGTTTGTGGCTAACAGCTACTGTACGGCGCTGATGTAAAAATATAATTCCAGGACTTTGAAAGAAGGGACCTCACTGCTTTGAACAAATCAATATAAATATGTACTGATTACCATAGGACACACCCCCAGTTGTCCTAGGAGATTTAATTTAAGTAAAATGCATGTTGCCTGCCCTGGAAAATAAGCTTTTAAACTAAATGTAGTTTACACTATCATTGAGAAGAAAACAATTTTCATGTAAAAACAACTAGAGGGCAATATAGTACAGTATATAACTAGGGGATATGCTGTACTGCATAGGTTGTTGGAAACCCAAGAAATGACAAATCATTTTATGTTAGGAGTAGTCAGAAAGCTTCTTAGACATGACATGCAGTCACAGAATTTCAAAGTTGGAAGAGGATCTCAAAAATCAGAGGAAAAAATCCGGAGACCAGATAAGTGACTTGCCCAACGAGTTGTGACAAAGCCAGTGTCTTCTAAGTTCAATTGTTTTTACTCCATCTATCTTAAATTGAGTAGGATTTAAAAAGATGGAGAGGCCTTTCATGTGGGACAGAATGAAGCCCCAAGCTAAACCAGTGCTTGGCAAGAAGGAGAGGAGAGTGGGGCGTAAGTGTGGGTTGAAAAAGCTTCCCAGGTGATTCTAATATGCCTTCCCTTGCAACCTGCTTTAGAAGCTGAGGAGGAAAGGAAGCTCTGGTGAATCACGAATTTCATTTGTCTGGAACCTCTAATGAGTCTTGTAAACTGAACTTTCAGGGTCAGCCTTGGCCAAGAATACAAAGAAGAAAGATAGTACTTGTGAAGGAGACTTAGAAACAGTAATTGTGACACTAAAGATAATTCGTTCCTGCACATTTGCTTGGATTAAGACATAGTTTTACTGTTGCCCAAGAGAGAAAAAAAAATATGCAGAATTTGAATTTGGTCTTGAACTTTGTAAGCCATTTTTCTATGGCTTTCAAAATGACAGTCTTCATGAGAATCACCAGTTACTTTCAGAGTGCATATCATATATTCACATCATCATTTTAAGTATTGCATTGCAACTTACTGAGATAACACCAAGACTAAAAAGTGGTTAGAAAAAAAGTGATAATAAAAATGAGTCATTTATTGTGTTTCTGTGTGTAAACACTTTATCACATTAAATCCCTGTTGTGTATGAGAGATTTTTTTTAAAAAATCCTAGTTTAGGGGAACCAGAGGGGCCCTTAGAAATCTTGTAAGTAAAATGTCACTTAAACTTTTTGTAGTAGCAGAACTCTTTTTCCAAACCAAATTTTAGACAGGCCCATAGTTTTCAAAAGGGCTGCTGTGTTTGAAGTAGATACACAGAAGCCTGCCAACTCAGCCCATCTTTTCCCCAACTTGTGCAGTGGCACCGAAGGCACCAAAGCACTTCTGAGGGACACAAGGGCTTAAGTAGCACAGTATTAAAAGCACTAATCTAGCACAGCCCCCTCATTTAGCAGATGAAGAAACTGAGACCCTGAGAAGTTAAGTAACTTGCCCAAAGTTGCAGAGCTAGGATGACTAACTGGTCAACAGTATATAGAGTGAGTCGGAATGGGGAGAAACTAAAGTCCAGGAAAATAGTAGAAAGCATTTTAAGTAATCTATGCATAACTATAGAAATGAGATGACCTTTCAAGTATTTCCTATTGTGACTCCCCGATCGAAATGATGTTCATTTGTCATGTTTGGATGAACACAGATTTTTTTCTCTTAGATAAATTTTGTGAGTCATGAGATAAATGGTATAGTAGACATTTTCCTGCCTGTCTGAATTAAGGCGTTCGGCAATTTAGACCTTCTTTGGTCTACTGCTGTTTTGTCTTGAGTGAGTAATGTTCTACTGCTATGTGTACCTGTAATGCCAGCAATAACACTAGATGAGATCAAATTGCACACAGTGTAAAGCCAAGCGCAGGCTGTAACTTGCCAAAAATTATATATGGAATAATGACTTAATCCTTAGTGTTCAAACTATCTTCACTAAGTATTTCTGAGATTTGAATTTGCCTGACTAGTAACAAGAAGTTCATTAAGCCATGAAAGGAAAAACTCTAGTACAATGAAGACTGAAGTAAATGAAAGATTTAAATTCCTACTTTTATATCCAACTCTGAGGAATGTGGTAAAACAGTTAAAAACACTCTGGAGACTGATATTTGAGTCCTACCTCTGCTACTGAGTAGCTGTGTGTCCTTGCAGAATTCCCTTCCTTTCCACATTAGTTATGTGCTACCTAAATCCTAGGCACTGGAAATTCAAAGAACAAGACACTGGGTTTGAGCTCTTAAGGGGCCCATAGTTCAATGGGAAAGACCAGTAAACAAATAATCAAATAGGAATTTGGTAAGAATGGAGGGAATAACTTTAGCCCTGAGGGGGGCATTCTGTTAAAGGTCAAACTCCATACCTGACTTTCTGATCCTTTCTGACTTGCTGCTGACATCCTTTCCATTCTGTTCACCCGTGGATCCTAAGCTCCACATTTAGTGGACTCTCCTAGTTCTCCAAACTATCATGTCCTCTTAGGCCTTCATGCATTTACATGGGTCATGCCTTCTGCCTGCAATGTCCTTCTCTCCCTTGTCTGCCTGGCAAATCTGTATTTAGTACTGACACCTTAGCTGAAGGATCACTTCCTCCAGGAAGCATTTCCTGATCATTTACCTGCAGGTGAGGTGCCCTCCTCTTAGCTCTTCCAGCACTTTATTCATCTCCCTATGACAGTACTGGACTATGGTTTTCTTTATCCACAGTTGTCTCTCAGTAGCCTGAGAGCTCCTTGAGGTCAGGGAGAGTGTCTTGTTCGACTTTGTTTACCTCAGCACAGCACCTGACACTGTGGGGTCATTAGGTAGGGACTCAATGTTAAATGAATTACAAAACAATAATACCTTACTTTCTCTGAGTGCTCATTTCCTGCCAGATGACTGTGCTAAGTATTTTATGTGCATTTTCTCGATGAATCCCTACAACTGCCCTAAGAAATAGGTATTGTTATATCCTGATTTTACAGATGAGGAAATTGTGGCTCAGAGAGTTTAAAGTAACTGGCCCTTTAGTGTTCCTTTACCATGGGATTTGAACCCAACTCCATTGAATCCAGATCCTATTCCAGAGCCCATGCTTTTAACCACTGTACTATACTACAAAAGAGGGGGGAAATTACAGACCCAGTGAAGAATGAAAGGGGAAATGAACATGTAACAGGTTGTGCTAAAAAGTAAAAGGAAACAAGGCTGAATCAGTAGGCTGGCCCACATTATGGAAGATGTGGAGTCAGACAGAAGTGTGTAGACTTGATGTGCTATAAGCAATAGGGAGGCATTTGGTTTAATTCAATATTTATTGAAGACCTATTATATGCCAGCCACTGTGCTAGCTGCTGGGATATAAATATGCGTAGTCTTTGCTCCCGAAGCTCTAACTGCCAGGTGAGGGAGACAGACGACAAGTCAATGTAAAGTGGTATATGATTTTATAGTGATACATAGTGATACATTGAGAGTGATACATCTCAAAGGAGATGATGCCACAACTGAGTCTTGAATGGTGATAGGATGTGTAGGGAACTTGAATCATTTCACTATTACTGGAACTTACAGTTGGATGCAACAAAAGGTAGGTAATTAATTCATTCAACATGTATTTATTGAATGCCTGCTATGTGCAAGACACCATTCCAGGCGCTGGAGCGAATGAGACAGACAAAACACCTGCCCTTGTGGATCGCAAGGCAAGCAGTAGCTACTGCATGCCCATTTGTACAGCACTTATTTCCAAAGAACTTAGATAATGTCTTAACTGTGCCCCACAGTAGCTCTGAGAGAGACTACAGTAGGTATACTGGTCAGTCTTTCCAAAATGTGGAGGCATACTGGTGATACGAGAGATGAATTTAGGTGGTACATGGAGGACCACTTAAAACATTTAAATAGCTCTAAGCAATACCCCTAGCAACCTTCTAGCATCAGAGATAGAAAGCTTCACCTCCCGCTGTTCCCTAGGTGACTCCACCTCTTCCCCATCTGTTGCCATGGAGATGAGTGGTTTCACTTCTCTAATTCCCCTACCTCCACCCCTAGGTGAGACTCAGAGAGCCCCCTCCCAATCTCCAAGGAAAGAACTCCATGATCCCCAACCTTTCTTCCAAATCACGTCCTGCTTCTCAGGCTGTCACCATAGAAACAGAAATGTCATCCCCATCCACCCAGGCATCTCCATGGTGACCCTCAACCTTACCCCCAGGACATAATCAGGATTAATCCCTACTAGAAGTCTAGAAATCAGGGGGCGCTGGAAGGAAGGTGAGGTTGACTCCCTGCTGTGGCTGCAGTCTTTGTCTCTTTCCCTCTGGCTTTGAATGAAGGCATGGGGACCCCTCTCTCAACAAACGGGTTAGGGAAATTACAGTTTATAAGTACCAGTTAGGTGCCAGGCACCGGGCTAGGCACTTTACATACTCAACCCATACATTTTACAGAGTTTAAGGGAGAAAGGCTCACAGAGGGGGAGGCACTTGACCTTGTTTCCCCTGCTGAGCCTCTTATCATCCTCACTGAGACCGGGAACCAAGAGGATTTTATTTCCACCATTCTTCTTTGCTGTATGACCTTGGGCAAGTAGCCTCCTGTCTCTGAGCCTCATTTTCCCCATCTGTAAAATAACAGTATTGGACTAATTGTCACCTTGAATATCCCCTTATTAATGTCAGATCATAAGTAGTTCTGATCTTCTCTTGAGGAATTGATTTTTTTCTAGGTATGAATGCTAGTAAATCTGTTAAGGTGTTTTTGTTTTTTTAAACGGACATAGTGGAGGTCTTCAAAAGTTTTTGACTGAATACTCTATAAGTTTATTGTTTAGAATCTCTAATGGTTTCTTCTAAGGTTTTTTGTTTGTTTTGAAATTTCTATTTTGAAGTAATTCACAGGAAGCTGCAGGGAGGACTTGTGTATCCTTTACCCCACTTCTGCCAATGTTGGCATCCTAACTACCAGTATAATATCAAAACCAGTCAACGGACATGGATACAATCCACAGAGCTTATTCAGATTTCACCAGTTTTACATGAACTCATTGGGGTGTGTGTGTGTGTGTGTGTGTGTGTGTAGTTCTAATGCAATTTTATCGCATGTGGAGATTCATGTATCCACAGCCTCAGAAGACACAGCGTTGTTCAATCACCACAAGGAATTCCTCGTGTTGTCCCTTTATAACCACACTCACCTACTTCCCTCCCTTCATCCCTAATCCCTGGCAACCATAAATCTGTTCTCCATGTCTACAGTTTTGTTATTTCAAGAATTTTATAAAAATGGAATCATATAGTATATAACCTTTTGGAATTTCTTTTTTCACTCAGCATAATTCCCTGGGGATTCATCCAAGTTGTTGCATATATCAAGAGTTCATTCTTTTTATTGCTGAATAGTAAGTATCTGATGGTATGGAGGCACCAGTTTGTTTAACTATTCACCTGATGAAGGACATCTGGATTGTTTCCAGTTTTAGGCTGCTATGAACATTCATGTCTTTTTGTGTGAGTCAAACATGTCTTTCATGAGCAAAATGTTTAATTTTGATGAGGTTCAATTTATCAATTTTTACTTTTATGGACTGTACTTTTCGAGTCAAGCCTAAAAACTCTTTGCCTAGCCCTAGGTCCCAAAGATGTTCTCCTATTTTTTTCTAAGAGTTTTATAATTTTATGTTTTATATTTAAGTCTGTAATCCATTCTGAGCTCATTTTTGTATAAGGTTGCAGTTTATTTTTTGCCTATGGTTGTGCAGTTGCCCTACTACCATTTGTTGGAAAGACTATCCTTCCTCCATTGAATTGCTTTGTACCTTTGTCAAAACTCAGTTGGGCAGATTTGTATGGGTTTATTTCTGTGTTCTCTTTTCCACTGGTCTACGTGTATATCCCTGTCAGTGCAGAGCACGGGCTTTTGAGACAGAATGCCTAGTGCCAGTTGCTAGCTGGGGTGATCCTGGGCAAGTTACCCTTCCATGACTTCCTACCTCATTCAGTATATAAGAAGGCCTTCCGAGCCTCACCTGATCTAACCCCGGCCTACCTCTCTGTGCATATCTCCTATTACTCCTCCCCTTATTCACTCTGTTCCAGCCACACTGGTCTCCTGACTGCTCCTTAATCACATCACATATGTTTCCACCTTAGAATCTTTTCTGGGCTATTTCCTTATCTCAGAACCTTCTTTCCACAGACATCTCGATTGCTACCTCCCTTATCTCCTTCAAGACTTTTCTGAAATTTCATCTTCTCAGTGAGGCTTTATTTAAAATGGCAAAGCCTTTGTCTCTCCCCTTTCCCATGTGTTTTTACCTCCGCAGCATTCATAACCATCTAATACACAATATCATCTACATATTTATTCTTTGTCTGTCACCCACCACTAGACTACGAGCTCAAGGAGAGCAGGCATTTTTGTTTTGCTCACTGCTGTATTCCCGGTGCCTACACTGTGTCTGGTACAATACACCTTTGTTGAATGAATGAAGAAATGAGTGGATAGATGGATGGATGAATGAATGAGTGAAAGAATGCTGTGAGCCAGGGCCAGCTCACTTGAGCAGTCTCTGCCCTGTAGCTTGTGCCAAGACAGGGCTCCAGCCAGCCCCATCCACTTGCCTTTCTAAGGCTGACCACCAGGTGGCAGTTGGAGCCTGAACTCTGGCTACATTTGCTTGCAGCACCACCCCCACCCCCGCCCCCACCTCTGGCTTTCTCCCTGCTGCCTGTCAGTCTTGCCCAGGACTGTTTGACCTTCTCTGCCAAGGCTTGGCCAGGGGATTTTGTGTGAGCTGTTGAAGTAGGCAGCATTAGTACCTGAAGCTTTGCATCTTTTTCTCCTTAGAAAGGTACTAGTTTCTTTCCTATCCCCTTCTGCTTTCTGTCTCAAATGGAAGAAACCATAGATAGTAGCCACTGGGCTGCTCCAAGGTCACTGTCTGCAGCCTCTAGGACATCAGGGAACATGGACCTAAAGAGATTATATCTCCACTTCTGCCCAGCCCAGCAAGCCTCTCCCTTAAGTGGTGTTACTACACTCCTTAAAGGGGTAAAGGCTAGGTACTTTAGTGCCAGGGTTAAGCCTTTTGAGTCAGCCTGGGTTTCAATCTCTACTGTGCTGCTTATTAACCCTGTATCTTGGGTGATGTTGGGTAACTGACCCAGATTCTTCAAGCCTTGGTTTTTTCAGCTGTAAAATGAGGATAATAATGGTTCCAAATTCACTGGGTGGTAAGAAGATTCAATGCGATAATGTGTGTATACAACATTAACAGAGTGCCTGGTATGGAAGAAGGCTCAATTGAAGAGAAATCAGGGGCAGCGGTGGGGATAAATAAGACCAAACATGACGAAAACTGACCAGGGAGTATGAGGAGGGTGCCGCTTAGGTTACTAGCAGGTTGAAGCCAAGAGAAGGTGAGAGATCCAGGAAGTCTTTGCATAAGAGACCATGTTTCAGCTGTAGCTCATAGGTCAGGTCAAAATCTGCCAGACAGTCAAGCTGGAAGGAGAGTCCCAGGAAGAAAGAGTGGTATGTGCAAATAAAGAAAGGCACAAAACAGTATGTGCATATCCCTGACTAACTGTAAGTAGTTAAGTATGGCTGAAATACATGTTTCCTGTGGGGAAGTGACAAGAAATAAAGACAGGGCCCAGATCACAAAGGGCCTCATGGAGAAGAAGATTGGGACTTGATCTGGCACGCAGTGGGGAGCCATCAAAGAATTTAAAACAAGGAAATGATGGTTACACTTGCTGGCTTGGAGATTCAGCTGCCTTGAAGGAGGGCAGAGACTGGAGGCAGGTGAGAGATTAGCTGGGCTTAGATTGGAGAAGATGTAGTGGGGATAGAGAACAATGGATGAAGACCATGGCTTTATTTCAGAGAAAGAAATCAGCAACCAGGTTTTTCTAAAAGCTTGCCTGAAAAAAGAAGGAGTGCTAGGTCCAGAGAAGGAAATTATGGTACAGTTTTTTTTTTTTTTTAATACAGGTGAGACTTGAGGCTCTTCTATTCCCCGTAGCACCTGACACCAATTAATTGAATGACTGGAGGGAGGGGCACATAGCCCAATACCTGCCAAGCGGTAGGGGCCTATCCCAGATTCAGTGGGGACCCCATCCTCTGACTTCCCTCTCATCTCTAAGCCGGAGTCCCATGACACAAGTGCTGAGAGGCTGGTGAATTTACTCAGAGCCTGGATTTCCCTTCCACTTAAGGGACTTCCCTATAATGGTCCCCAAGGACTGAGGGAAACTTATAAGCCAGCCAGAGAAGGTATCCCACTTTGTTCATTTCTTGGCACGTCAATATGTTAGGAAAGCCCAGCAATTCTCCTCTGTTTCTTTTTCACTTTCAAAGACCTTCACCCCCTTCTCTGCATTATCTTTCCCCAGGGAGAATTGTTGGTTCTTGATTTTCCCATCTTTTATCAATACTTCCTACTCAGCATGGGACTATTTAAAACTACCCAAGGTCCAGCCCAGGCCCACAGTTTGGAAGAAAACTAAAGGAGTCCAACAGCAAAGGCCATTCAGAACTCAGCCTGCTTTTGGCCTTGCTGTCTGTGCACCTCATGGGCAGTAGTAGAAATTCTGCCCCTCTGCCCCAAGGCTGCTATCTTCTCCATGCTGGGGACTTTTGCCTTCCTGGCCCATCTGGGGTGAAAATACAGGAGTTTGTGGTGGATAAGAAAGGGACAAATGAATACTTATATACGGGTACTTTGTGTTAAGTGTTTTGTAGATGTCATTGCATTGCATCTCCACAGCAACCCGATGAGGGAGGTATTGGTGTCATTATTTTATGGATGAAACTGAGGCTCAGGGAAATGGTAGAATTTGCCCAAGATTATTAGGTTAGTTAGTGGTAAGTCAGGAATTAAACCCATGTGTTTTTAACCTCAAAATGCATTTGTACCCAGTAAGTTATTTTGCGGGGAGAGTGGGGTGGGGTTGGGGGTGGGAGGAGAACCCCCCTGGTTGACCTTGTTTCTAAGAGAAAAGGCTAGAAATAGGTTTCTCCTGCCCTGAGTGGGTGCCACATCTCCCAAAATAAAAAAATTTTAAAAATTAAAAAAGAGTAACCAGGGGTAGGCAGTGTCTACCTAAGGAATCTATACATGGATTCATTGTTGCCTCTCCCTCCTTTCTTCACCCCCACTTGGTGAGCTCCTGGGGAACAGGGTGAGCGGGCAGACTCAGACGCAGGTTTGCTGTCCCCTCGGACAAGTCTCTTCCCCTCTCTGAGCCTTTTGTTGTTCCAGCTATAAAATGAGAGTATTGTCAGAGAGAAATGGTCTCTAAGGTCTCTTCCAGCTCTAACATTCAAGGATTGTATTGATTGTATTGTACTGTAGGATCGCCTGATTCATTCATGTATAGAAACAAATTTCCTGTTGCCATAGAGAACAAGGGCTTTTTGAACTAGAAAAAGATATGCTCAAGGAGGCAAGATAAATAGTGGAAAGGGCATAGGCTTTGAGTCAGCCAGACTTGGGTTAAAATCCTGTGCACTGGGCAGGTCACTTTGCTTCTCTGCACTTCTTTCATCATCTATAAAGCAGGAAAAACTACTCCTGTTTCTTGGAGTGAGGTAATGTATATGACAGTGCCAAGGGAGGTACTCAAGACCTTTTGTGTGTGTGTGTGTGTGTAAATGGGGTTTGGCTCTTCCTCCCCAACTCCACCCCACTCTGTCTAGCTCACAGGATATTCTTCTCTCTCCTCCTCCCTGACAGCCAGGCTGAGTGTTTCCTGCCAGGGCCTCGGCTTCCAAATTTTTCTGGCAGGGCTATCAGGAAGTGTGTAACAACTCGACCTCTCTCACAACCTTGTAAAAGCCCTAAAGGGGATGGTGCAACTGAGACCCGACCAAAGACTGGACTTTAGGTGTAGCTAGCTGGAGGCTCTGGCCTCAGAGGCCCTCAACCAGCTTTGTTGGCTCAGCTCCCTCACCCTGGCCTCCAGTCTCCTGGACCATAACTGCCTGGCTAATGACAGAGTGCGCCAGTTCTTGTGTCACCCTCAGGTTCTGGACCTCTCAGCCAATTGCCTCATCAGTGACATGACTGCTTACCAGGTGACCAAACTCAGCTCACTGGAGAGCCTAATCTCTCAGACAATCACATGACTCACCTGGCTTGGGCTGCCTTCTTGGATCCCCTTTTCTGTTGGGCATCAACCCGAGCAACAGCTACATTCTGGAAATTTGCTGGCTTGTCCATGCTGTAGGAGCTCATTTCGGCCAGGAATTCTCTTCATTGAATATCCACCTTCAGCCTCCCAACCTGTGGCAGCTCCACTTGAGCCCCAGTGGCCTGCAGTTATCCATAGCTGAGGGCATACTAGTTTCAGGTATTAGACCCGAGTCATTACTGACTGAGTACCTTCCCACTTCTACCCACCCAATACCATCTCCTCTATTTTAACCTCTTTGATGACTCCCTGGCCTTCCTAGAATCAAATCCCCTATCCCCAGCTTTGGGGGTTGCAGTTGGTACCATGATATAACATCCAACCTGAACGCATTATCTTGGCATATCCCACTTGACCTAAGTAGGCAGCAATCCCATGAGACTTCCTTGGTAGGCTTCTTGCCCTTCAGCACCTCATAATGGCCTGGAACTGTTTCCAGAATGTGACAACCCTCTGCCCCATGGCATCACCAGTTCTGAGGCCGGTCCCTACTTTTCCACTGTCCTTCTGCCCTTGACATCTCTGGATCTCTGGGGGAATATTATTTAGTCATTGCCCACCTGGTTCTTTGAAATTATGCCCAGGCTGGAAGCCATGGACTTGAGGAACAAGGGGTTCACTTGTGTTGGAGGCATGGGGCCACGGGGGAAGAGCCCCTCAATAGCCCCACCCCACCCCCTGCCCAAAGTCTTTTCAGGGCAGTCTTCCTAGTGAAGCATCTGGGCCTTCATGGAAGAAGCCCAGGGTCTTACATTCAGGAATCTGCCCCTGCCACCTTTTGCTCCCTGGATCTCTCAGGTAATACGGGGCTGACTTTAACTGCAGGGACATTCCGAGGCCTGCATTTCTGTTCATGGAAACTCTCTTTGTACGGTACGGCAATAGCATGACGGACTCCCAGGCACAGCCTCCCTGCCTCTAGGAGCTCAGTGCCTTGACTTCTCTGGCTACAAGCTGAGCAGCTTTCTCAACCAAGGGCCTTGGCTGTTATCCCTTGGCCAGTCTGGACCTTCATTACCAGAGCCTGCAAGCTGTGAAAGAGTGACCCTGAGGGTCGTGCCTGACCACCTCACAAGCTTGACCACTTCTAGCAATCTTCTCCACTGCTGGATGCTCTGCTTAGGGCCAGACCTAGAGGAAGGCCAGAGTATCTATCTATCTTGGTAGCAGAACAGCTGCTGGGCTTGACTAATGGGTGACCACAGTTTACCGTGTATGAGGCATGGGAGCCTTTGGACTATGTGGACCTGGCTGGTGGTGACTGGCCTGTTGGTCATCCGGTGTGGTCTGACCACCTTATTGAGAAAGAGTCATTGTTTGGCTTTTGGTCTGCAGTTCCACAGCAACAGTATCAGCCCAAGGCCTGAATAGGAAACTATGGGGAAAGACTGTGGGTGGGATTCTTTTGCAAGGCACGGCCCAAACCTCTTGGAGAGGGGTAAGAGAAATGAAAAACATGTGAAAGAAAATAACCATAAGCAGGCCACAGGGGGTTTCCTGTGTACAGAGGGAGACATGTTTCTCTCTAGCAGCTGAAGTGTGGATTCACAGAGGACTTTAAAGGTATCACATTTGGGTCTTTTTTTTTTTTTAATTTATTTTTATCTGCATTGGGTCTTCATTGTGGTGCATGGGCTTCTCATTGCGGTGGCTTCTCTTGTTGTGGAGCACGGGCTGTAGGCGCACAGGGTACAGTAGTTGTGGCACGCAGGCTCAGTAGTTGTGTCTAACGGGCTCTACAGCACAGGATCAGTAGTTGTCATGCACGGGTTAATTGCTCCACGGCATGTGCGATCTTCCCAGACCAGGGATCAAACCCGTGTCCCCTGCGTTGGCAGGCGGATTCTTAACCACTGCACCACCACGGAAGTCCCCACATTTGTGCAGCCAGAAAATGGAGATGTGCCAGCCTGCTGGCACTACAAGAGAACTTTAGACACATCCTCCCCTCCCCCCTTCCTGAATGGTCATGCAGCCTCTGCTTAGACATCCCTCTCCCTTCCCGGGAAGCCTGTTCTAGCCATGGACTACTCTGAGTCCTAAGACAGATTTTCTTCCTTGTATTGAGTCCAAGTCTGCTTCCATTCCTGGGTTCCAGCTCTGCCCTCTGGGGCCACATCCAAATTCATCTGTTCTCTTGGACTCTGACAGAAGTCTGAAGACAAGAGACCCATGAATCCTCTCTTCTTCAGGCTAGACAGTCCTAACTCTTACAATAAATCTTCAGGTACTAAACTGTCACCAAATGTAACTTCTCTGTGTCTCAGTTTCCTCACCTGTAAAATGGGGACTAAACCAGATAATACAAGCAAAAATCTTGTAACAGTGTCTGGCATATTGGAAGCAGTTGGTGAGTGTGGGCTATAATTATTAAACTCATATTGCTAGATTGGATCACTCTGTGAAGTCAAAAGGCTGTGCCTTATTAATCTCGGTATGGCCAGTGCTTAGTCCAGTGTCTTGCACACAGTCGACACTTAATTCATGTCATCTGTGAGATGGTGACATGGTCTCGAGTCCCTGTTCCAGGCTACTCACTCTCTTCTGGATATATTCTGGTTTGTTCCTCTTAATGTATGAAGCCCAGAACTGAATACTGTCGGATTATTTCAGGTTCAAGTAAGTTACAGGCAGAAAATCCCAGAATCCCAGAATCTCACAACAGGGATGGACTTTAAAAGTCTGTTATCTATTCCATCGAGTCTGTCTTCATCTCCCAACTCCTCCATCTGATTCTACCTGCCCCAGGAAATTTTCATCAAATGCGTGAATAACGCAGTGAGCCAGGTTCTGGGAGGACAGCAGTTTCTGTGGGAACTCAAGCCCTGTGATCTCAACACACACCGGAAGAGGTGTTGGGGACTTCCCTGGTGGTGCAGTGGTTAGGAATCTGCCTGCCAATGCAGGCAACACGGGTTTGAGCCCTGGTCCGAGAAGATCCCATATGCCGCGGAGCAACTAAGCCCATGTGCCACAACTACTGAGCCTGTGCTCTAGAGCCCATGAGCCACAACTACTGAGTCCTCATGCCACAACTACTGAAGCCCATGCGCCTAGAGCCCATGCTCCACAGCAAGAGAAGCCACCACAATGAGAAGCCCATGCACCACAGTGAAAAGTAGCCCCCACTCGCCTCAACTAGAGAAAGCCCGTGCACGGCAATGAAGACCCAACGCAGCCAAAAATAAATAAATAAATTTAAAAAAAAAGAAAAAGAAAAAAGAAGAAGAGTTAAGGGGTTTGGTTTAGCATCCTGACTGAGGCAGCATCTGTGCTCTGGACCAGATTCCTTTCCCTTCATTTCTAAGTGAAATTACCTTTTTAAATGTGTGGGTTTGTCAAAGGGAAAAAATGGGTGTTTCTGTATCTGGGCATGTGAAGTAAGCAGTGAAGAAAGAGTGAGAGAGAGGAGAGAGGACACACAGACAGACAGAGACAGAGCGAGAGAGACAGAGATGAAAAGAGAGAGAGAGGAGACAGAGAGAGGAATGAATAGTGGTGGAAGAGAAAGGGGGAGAGAAGAGAGACTGAGAGATAGTGATGCAGAGAAACTAAAGAGACATGTGTACATACATAGAAATGAAGCAAGAGAGGAGAGAGAGACTGAGACACAGAGAAAGACAGAAAGAAAAAAGAGAGAGAAAGGAGAAAAAGATGGTATATAAGTATACACACACTCACACACACACACACACAGTTGGAGACAGAAACAGTGCAAGTGAGAGACAGACAGAGACACACACACACACACACACACACACACACACACACACACAAGCCAGTAAGAACAAGTGAGCATGAGATTCAAGCTGTCTGTGGAGCCTGGAGTCCTTTCCCACCTGAATGATGGTCCTGAAGCCTTTGGGGCAACCCAGAGATCAGCAACCTAGATTTTTCCACCTGGAAGGACTCCAAAGGTCAGTTGCAGACCCTGTAACTGGCTAGTTTCTGGTCTCTCTACTATCAGTCACCCACCCCCCCACCCCAAGTGTGATTCCTTCAAGTCTTGGTCAGTGGGTTGGTAATCATAGGGAGCGCCCAGATGGTCCTTTCTCCAGCCACCCCATGGCAGAAAAATATATACAGGCATCTCTAGTGATGGTGGCCCACAAGGAGTGTGCCAGTGTCCCAGACCAGAGTGATGCTAAGGTGCTTGGACCCACTGCCAGACAGAAGTCACCTACGCCTACATTCTGGGGAGCTTGGACTCACTGCCACATATTGGCCCATACACCACCTGGACTGGTCTGGTCTGTGGCTCCTAGATCTTTCATTCTCAAAGAACCCTTATTAAACACCTTGGCAGGGCTGGGGCTGGGGCAAGCCCTGCATGAAAGGAATCCAAAGCCAGGCCTAGGCTTACAGAGGGGAACCAGAAACAAACAGCTGAAAGGCTGCATGTGATTAACCAAGCGAACAGGTAACCAGGGCAGAATGAATAATCGACAAACACATCTACATTATGTACAAGAATAAGGATAAATCCATACCTGACAGCAGAGAGAGAACAAGAGAATAGGCAGGGCAGAGCCAGCAAATTGGCCGCTCTTCTAACTAATCAGGAGAGGCTCTCTGGATAAGGTGGAATTTCAGATTTCTGAGCATGTCTGCCCTCTCTGTAATGTGATTAAAATTGGTTTAGAAATTTATGCTATATTTCAAGTGAGTGCTGTGCTTAAAGTGTAATTGTGTTTGGCCTCATATCTGACATTCTTGAAATTAGAGCAGCTTGCATGCAATAAGGAAATTTGTTGAGAATGGAATTTGATTTTTTAAGCCAACACACAGAAGAGCAGTTGCAATCTGAGCCTCTGATGGATGGCTCCTTCAGGGCTCCCTCTCGGCTGTCTCTCTCTGTGCTGAACTTCCTGTTCATTCTGGAACTCTCCTCCAGCTCTCAGCAGGAGGGAAGCTTCTTCACCTCTGACTCCAGAAACCATATTTCTCCTGGCAGTCAGAGTCTGAGCTTTCGTGACTCTCTGATCCAGGCCTCTCCTACACATCTGCCAGCCTCAGACTGTATGCCAGGTTGGGCAATTAGGGACTTCATCTTTGTCACCCAGGACTTAGGACCTTGATCTGGGATCTGAAACACCCAGAGCTGGTGCTATGTGTATCCTGGCTTGCTCTCCTTTGTCAGAACTCAACAGAGCTGTTAGGATTGCTGGCTAATTCTCCCTCTCCACTATGGCAGAGGCTGAATGGCTGCTCAAGATTCTGTTACCACCTCAATAGAGATGGTGATGAGAAAGGAGAGAAATAGAGGGGGAAAAAAAGATGTCATATTTCAGGGTATCCCAAACCCTGCTCAGATCTGACTCTGGCTAATTAACCATGGCCTTGCCATTGCGAGTTACAGAGGAACAGCCTACCTGTGTGACCCTAGAATCCTAAGACTGAGAGGGACTGCAGGCATCATCTAGTCAGTCAACAAATATTTTGAGCACATACCATGATGTTGGGGTTATAGAGCTGAACAAAACAGGCCTTGTCCCTCCCTCAGGAGCTTCCAGTCTAGAGGCGAAAACAGTCTTTATACAGAAATGTGCAATTGTTTCATTACTTGTCGGTGTGCAAAGTGCTCAGGGAAAGTACAGCTACTCTGCCTAGTTTAGTAGTCTGGAAGGCTTCCCTGCAGAATTAATGTTTCAGGTCAAGGCCAGCAGGAGGAGAGGTTAGCTAGGAGAAGGGTGGGGGGGGGCGGTTTGTGGGGGCTCCATGCAGGAGGGAGCAAAGTTCCAACTACTTCATGGACTAATTAACTTCACATAGGAAAGCCACTCCTCAGGCCAGCTTTCTTGCAAATGACTGCTTTTGGTCACAAGAAGACCAGACTATGACAAGCCTGGCATAGAGGTATTACTCCCTCAAACATGCCCATGGATGGATCCAAGAGGATCAACTATGGATTTGATGGACAGGACACTGTTATGCTGGCAGGCAGGCAGACAGCAGCTTTGTTTAACCTTCTTCTGGTCTTAATTTTGTTTATTGGGCATGGTATATAGAGGCCTCCAATTTGACACCAGTCCAAGGGATAGGGCTGGCCTCTGTGGATCGCACCTGTCCTCAGTAAACATATTCTGCCAAGCCAAGGAAAGGGAAGAAACACTTATTGAGCACATGCTCTGTGTCAGTTGCTTTTACAAATACCTCATTAAATCCTCACGGTACACTTAAGAGGCAGGTACCTCTCTGTTTTCACAGATAGGGAAACTGAGGCACAGAGCAGTGAAGTAACTTGGTCAAGTTCACAGAGCTAGAAAGTGGGGGAGCTGAACTGCAACCTAATGGGACTGATTCCCAAAGCAAGCTTTTCCCGCAGTTCAACACAGTTTCTCTGCAACAGCTGGACGTTCCTACCAAGCAGCAGTCCACCTGGGAGTAGACCCAACTGGGTCGTTCTGGTTCTCCATACTGGGGCCTACCTTCATGCCCGGCTGGGGCTGCCATCACTATTCTCATCACACCTGTGCAGGGCCAGCTGGCAGACATCTCGGCTTCTCTAAGTTCTAATCAGCCTTGATCCAGCACAGAGGTGCAATTAAGGGGGAGGGTGTGGAGAGACAGGCTGGTAGAGGTCTCACTTGATGCCCCTGGGGGGACAGACTCCCCCTATGTGTCCAGAGCAAAGCGTGACAGGCATACATCCTAGAGCCTTGGAAGCAGTTTCTCCTTCTCCCCAGGGGAGGCAGCTAATTCTCCGAGTGCTTCTCCCTTCTTGCCATACTCCATGTTTCCCACTCTTGGCTCATTTGGTTCTGTGCCCCAGTCGTGTGCAATGATGGGCTGCCCACTCTTGAAAGTTAGCACAATCCCTTTCGGGGAGGTATTGGTGCTTGCATCATGAAAGAGCGCTGGGGGCCGTGTGAGAAAATGAAGCACAACATCCTGTCTCTTCTGTAGAATAAACTGGGTTTTACTCTCCAGTGCCACTTCCCAAGGGTACCAAGGGGGTTGAGGTGGGGTTTCCTATCCCTGATTATAGACCTGGGCTAAAGTCTGCTGCCATTTTTCTTACTGGATGGGCCTCTTGTGGAAGAACAATACTTTCACTGAGAACTGTGAATTCTAGCACCTGACCCTGACAGAGGCATTAGGCCTTGAAATCTTAAAGAGCTCACATTCCCTTAAGACTACCTTATACCCAGGAACTGAGCCCAAGAACAGTGTTTTCCTGGCAGATAAAATTCTGTTTGGGGAAGAAAGTTCACTCAGGAAAATAAAGGCCAACTCAAAAATATGTTTGGGGAATAGAGAAGACATTAAGGTGTTGCTGGGTGTGAGGTGGCAGTGGTGAGCTGGACTAACTGGCACTCTCTAAGATCTCCTCCATCTGGGAGATTCAGAGCAAAGGCAAATGTTCACAGGGATCCTTTGATCTGGCTTGACTGACAGCTTGAGAAATCATCATGTCCCTTTCCAAAGGAGTTTCTCTCCCCAAACCTATGGACAGAGTACTGGTCTGGGACTCTCCTGCGGCCCAGAGCCTGACTCTCGCCTTTGCCCAGTTCACCTCTTAGCTCTCTGACCTGGACTCTATTCTGTGGTCTACTGGCCAAAAATGACTGCAGCAAACCTTCTGTTTAATGTACATGTGGGGGGGGGCGGGGCTTGAAATAGAGACACCCATTGTGAATTGTGTTGAATGTAGAAAAATGAGCCCTCTGTTTTGAAGGGAGAAATTTGAGCAAAGTACCAAGGAGGCCTTCACTTGGGCAAAAAAGGGGGTGCTCTAGGCCCCAGGGAGTCCAGAGGCACCTGAAGAGCAACTGAATTCACTTTTTGTTCCCCTCTCAGAACCCCTGGGACCTCTACCAAGCTGACATCAAGATGAGAAGATTCTCACAAAGAATTACACACACATGTGGAGTGGATGTAGACTCACAGAGCTCCTGGACTGGTGGCTGCTAGGTGTTTACCCTTTGTAATTGGTACTATGCTGGGTCTCAATCGAAATACTTTAGAATTCATTGTCTTACATCTTCCTTCTCTCACCCATTTTTATTAATGCTGATGGGCATTTGAGTTTGCAACTCTTTTTTTTTTTTTCTTCCAAGGAGGAGCCATTGCCTTCCTGGCCTTTTCTTTTCTTTTCTTTTCTTTTTTAAGACACCAATTGTACACCAATTGTACTTGAACATTTGTTACTTTTTTTTAAAAATTAATTTATTTATTTTTGGCTGTGTTGGGTCTTCGTTTCTGTGCGAGGGCTTTCTCTAGCTGCGGCGAGCGGGGGCCACTCTTCATCGCGGTGCGCGGGCCTCTCACTATCGCCGCCTCTCTGGTTGCGGAGCACAGGCTCTAGACGCGCAGGCTCAGCAGCTGTGGCTCACGGGCCCAGTCGCTCCGCGGCATGTGGGACCTTCCCAGACCAGGGCTCGAACCCGTGTCCCCTGCATTAGCAGGCAGATTCCCAACCACTGCGCCACCAGGGAAGCCCTGAGTTTGCAACTCTTATTACACCTCTGCCACAGAACGATGAATGATAATCACAATGATAACTATAACCACAGCAACAACCCTTCTATTTGTATAATGATTTAGATCCATGGACTGGCAGCATCAGCAGCACCTGGAAGCTTGTTAGAAATGCAGAATCTCAGGCTCCCTGAACCAGAATCTGCATTTTATTTATTTAATTTTGGCTGTGTTAGGTCTCTGTTGCTGTGCACGGGCTTTCTCTAGTTGTGGTGAGCAGGGGCTACTCTTCGTTGTGGTGCACGGGCTTCTCATTGTGGTGGCTTCTCTTGTTGTGGATCCCAGGCCCTAGGTGCACAGGCTTCAGTAGTTGTGTCTCTCAGGCTCTAGAGCGCAGGTTCAGTAGTTGTGGTGCACGGGCTTGCTCCGCAGCATGTGGGATCTTCCCAGACCAGGGATTGAACCCATATCCCCTGCATTGGCAGGCGGATTCTTAACCACTGTGCCACCAGGGAAGTCCCAGAATCTGCATTTTAACAAGATCCCAGGCGACTCGATTCACACTAAAGTTTGAGAAGCACTTGTTTAGTAGACCATGGACAACTGCCATGGGAACTTGGTCAAAGTTCTTGGGCCTCTGGATTACCTGCCATATTTCCTGTTTTGTCACCTTCTATCATTGACTCTATACCCTAAATCCTAAAGTGCCTATGAGTCTGTTTCAGGGACAGCAAAAATGCTGGGAACTAGAGCAGTGTATCTGACTTTGTAGGCAGTCTGGGCGGGGAGAGGTGATGGTAGCTAGAAGGGAGAGACACGAATGGACCCACATGGGGCCTACGACAAACTCACAGTGCTCCCCAATAACCATTCCTTAGTATATTTAGATGTGACCTGGTTACCGGATACTAAAGCAGGGTTAAGAACACCAAATGGTTATGGAATGAAGCCAGGCTGTTGAACACAAGCACAGAACAAGTGTTTTAGCTGTAAAGTTTAACCAGACATTTCAGTGTTCTCTGCTATCAAGTTGTCATCCAATCTCAGCTTGCACTCCAGTGACAAGGAGCTCATTACCGCACAAGGTATCTATTCTGATTCATGGGTGACCAGTTCTGTTAGAAAGTCAATTCCTTGTGTTGAGCTGAAATATGCTTTCCCACAGTTTCTGTCCATTTATGGGTCCTGGCTCTGTCTCTTGAGGCCTGTACCCCATCTGCTCTTGCTGTCCTGTAACAGCCCTTCAGAGGTATGGAAACCACACTGCCTTTGGTCTTCTCTTCTCCAAGCTAAACAGCTCCAGCTCCTTCAACTGCTTCTCATGAGACCTGGGTTCCAGTTCTCTCCCCAGCCATCTGGGCTTCCCTTAACTGGAACCCTAGCAGGATTAAGTGCAAAGGTGCAGAAAGAGGGATAAAGAGGCTAAGCAGCAGCCTGAACCCATGGCTGAAGATTGGGATCCAAGTGCACGTCAAAGAGGCTCGGCTTAGAATCTAATGGCAGGCCTTTAGTCAGTTGAATAATAAAGGACTTTTGTTCTTTTGAGAACATTTTTAGAACCTGGTACTTCCCACCAGAGGCAAAACAAGGCAGGTTTTAAGTAGTTAGTCCTTGATGCAGTACTGGTTCCTATCCACCTGGAGAGGGTATACCAGCACTTTTATCTCTCTGCCACTCCCACTGCCCCCAGCGCCTTCCTTCACTACCTCTGTAGGATGTAGCTCCAGTACACCTGGTCACTGACTGTCTTTGCCAGCCAGGAACCCTAGTAAGACCCGCCAGGAGAGGGTACAGCCCTCATTTTGCCACTGTTTTCCTGTCTCCTCGTGAGCTCTTCTCTGGTCACAAGACTGTCTTTTCTACTCTTTGGGTGCTTTTCATGAATCTGCTTGAACATCCCATTGCCTAAGCTACTTTTCATAGATCATACTTTCAGTGGCCTTGGGCCCCCCCAACTATGGTGAATAATAAAAATAGCAACATTAATAGCTAATATTTATTGAGCATTAAGTGTTTATTATGTTTCAAGCACTTTACATACATTAACTTATTTAATCCTCACAACAACCCTACGAAGTGGGTACTATCTATTATTAGCCCCATTTTTCCAGATGAGTAAATTGAGGCATGGAGAGGTTAACTAACTTGCCAAATGTGCAATGGGAGATATATAGTAGTATGTAGAATCTAGCTCCAAAGCCCACATGCTTAGTACTGTCACTATAGAGGCCAAATTTCCCCAGTGTATCCACAGACCACCTATATCAGAATCACTTGGAGAGCCTTAAAAAGTTCCAATCCCAGGGAAAACTGTGCCTTCATGCTTTCTCACAGGGTGGATGGACCATCTTTCCTTCATCTTCTGAGGCCTGTGGACCTCATAAGCCAGTATGTCTCTCAAACTCAGGGTTTATCAGAACCCCCTTCAGAGCTTGTTGAAAACACAGGCACTGGGGCTCCACCTCCAGAGAGTCTGATTCAGCAGGCCTGAGGTGGGATCCAGAAATGAGCAATTGCCATCATTTTAACTGTCATAAACACTGAGTAATCCTCACTGCAGGTTTTCTCCAGCTTTCTTTACCCACTCCGGGCCTCCTTCTGGCTCAGCAAAGGCTCTCACTGTCTCCTGATGTGAGGCTCTCTCGGCTCTCCACTGCACAGACCTCGCCTTTCTTCAGCTCTTCAGGGCAAAACTGTACAAATATGGGTTCTTGATACATCCCCTTCTGGCCTCCTGGGGGAGGACCAAGCACTTTTGCTCTCTTTCCCCCACTCTCTCTGTCTTCTCTCCTCGAACCATAAATGCACTCAACCCTGCCTAAAACAACAGAAAAACAAAAAACAAACCTTTCTGCTTTCTACATGAATTACTGTTCTCTCTTCTCATTCACTATACACTTCTAGAAAGAGTACTTTATAACCTCCTTGGACAAGTTAACCACTCTTTACATTAGTTTCCTCATCTGTAAAATGAGGATTATGATAGTACATACCTCATAGGATAAGGAAAGATTAAATTTATGAATATATGCAAAGTGCTTTGAGTAATTCCTGGCACGTGGTAAGTGTTCAATATAATAATAATCAGCCATGTACATGGTAGCTATTATGATTATTCACAATAGCCAACAATCTAGTCTCAGTCCTCATCCTGAAATTCTGTGACCTTCAATTCTGTTTGACTTCCCTATTTTTGTTTTTAATATTATTTACTGAAGAATAACACACATACAGAAAAGTGCCCATTTCATAAGCGTACAACTCCATGAGTTTTCTCAAGTGAATATACCTGTATTGCTAGTGCTCAGATTAAGAAATACAGTAGTAGTATCATTACCCTCAGAAGCCTCCCCCCACTCTCTTAGACACTTCTCCCATTGTAAAAATTTATTTTTAACATTTTTGGTTTGTATATGACACCTAAAAATTTAGAAGGATAATTAATTTTCTTGTAAATTACCTATTTATTTGTATGGTCTCATTTTACAAATTACTTTGCAGCTTCATTTTTCTAATGAGTACTTAAAATATGAAACTACTTTTAGGAAAACACTGAATTAAAATTTTTTTTAATTTTCAATTATTCATTATAATGACTTTCTGTGTTTCAAGAAAGATTTTAACTTTGAATCATGCTAGCTATTGTGTATGGAGGTAGCACTACAATACTGAAACTTTTAAAATTTAACATTTAGAACAAGCCTGTTAGGGAAGTTTTTATTCACTGGAAAAAAATTATTGCTAATTGTTTTTTCGTTAAAAAAAGAAAAGCATTTGCAATTTTAAATGATTTTTTTCTTAATTAAAAACAAGGTCTTTTGTTTGCAGAAAAAAATACTACAAAATGATTTTAATGAGTCTCTTACAGTATCTAGGAATCTTTATACTGATTTGTTTTTATTGAAATACAATATAAAACAAAACTGTAATATATGCGCACTGTCAATAATCTGGAGAAATCAAATCCCATAATTCCACTGGGAGAAAACCTCTGTTAACATTTTGTGTTTTTTCTTACCATGCCTATTCTACTCAAATAGAACTGTTAAACAAAGAAACAACAGGCCCAAAATGAAGTCGCTTGTGCTATGCCCCACATCAGTAAACCAAGACGTAACATGTAACCAAATTGCAGTTTTAGCCCATCCCATGAAAGTGACTTTAACCAGTCAGTCTGGAATTTCCTGGCCAGCACTAGTGAGGTAGTCTGCCACATAGACCCTTGCCTTCCCGAAAAGGAAGGTGACCTTGTCTGAAATAACCCCTTCTTTTGTTTATGACTTCTTTGTCCCACCCCTTCGCTGCCTTTCAAAACCTTCCATTTTGTACAGTTTCTTGGAGCTCCTCTCTACTTGCTAGATGGGATGCTGTTCGATTTATGAATTGCTGCATAAAGCCAACTGATCTTCAAATTTACTCAGGTGAATTTTGCTTTTTAACAGAAATTTAAGTGGTGCTCCCCTCCATCCTGTCTGTCTATCACTGTCCCCACCTTGGCCTCTGGGGACTTCTCTTCTATCTTCAAAGATCAGTGAGGGAATACATCAAGGCTAAAAATTTGACCCGGCTCAAAGTAAAAAATCAAAAAAACAAACAACAAAGCAAAACAAAAATTCTTAAATTTCAAAGTTTCTGTGGCAATTTCTTTGTGTCACCAAGGTTTAGTGGTTCTGCTTTTAGACAAGGCATTGTAGTGGGCCTCAGGTCTCTGCATAAGTAGAAGCAGAAGAAAGAAACAGGAACTGCTTTGCAAATGATGCAAAACTCAAAATCCATTGTGGGTCTGATTTCAGGAAAAAATTATACTGCTTTTAAAATGTGGAATTAATGATCCCTTCATCTTATCAATGAAGGAAGGAAGTGTCAGAGAGGGGGAGTCTTGGGCTGATGGTCACACTGCAGAATTCCACGGCTGACTCATCTGTGTCACTTTTCCCACTGCACTGTGCTGCTACCACAAGCAGCCTTGACATGACTCTTGGCTGTAAGTCAGGCAGAACAGTCCCAACATAGCTTCTGGGGCCATCGGGAGGAATCCCTTATGAAACAGCCATAAATTCATCTATGAGATTCAAAGAGACCTTGTACATGCCCTCTGACAATGCCCATGTGTGAGCAAGAGACTCTTTATGAGCTCTGCAAGCCTGAAATCACCTTGTAAAGGTGGAGGGCAGGGCTGGAGAGGAGAAATTCCTGCTGTGGAACACACGTGCATCTGCCTCTAGGGCCTGCCTCCTCCTTGGCCAAAGCAAAGAGCCTGTTCAAGCAAACTCAAATGGATTTAAAGAAACACACTTATTTTTCCCTGGAAAAGTAATGTGTTCGGGCTTCCCTGGTGGTGCGGTGGTTAAGAAGCCGCCTGCCAATGCAGTGGACACAGGTTCAAGCTCTGGTCCAGGAAGATCCCACATGCCACGGAGCAACTAAGCCCGTGTGCCACAACTACTGAAGCTTGCGCGCCTAGGGCCCGTGCTCCACAACAAGAGAAGCCACTGCAATGAGAAGCCCGCATACTGCAACCAAGAGTAGACCCCGCTCAGGGCAATTAGAGAAAGCCGCATGCAGCAACAAAGACCAAATGCAGCTAAAAAAAAAAAAAAAAAAGTAATGTGTTCATGACAGAAAAATTTTAAAATGAAGAAAAATGCAAAGAAAGTAAAAATCTCATAATCTCACGATTCAGACTTCACAATTCATTGTTGACATTTGGCTTATAGCTTTTTAGTGTTTCTTTTATATATGCATGTATCTGTATGTATATGTACTGTATAAATGTATATGTATACATATGTATATATTATATGATTCTTATTATAGTAAAATAAATACAATTTACCATTTTAACGAAAAAATGTGGAATTTAGACTTTATTATCTCTGAGGATTATTTGCTTTCCTTGAAAGCAGTGGGATGTGTATATGACAAAGAGAGAGGCTGTGAACTGTGGTCAAATAGTTACCTACTAGAGAACTACAGGAGGAAGGATGTAGAGCCCTCCCTGTATTGTCCTGATGAAGCTCCTGTCTTATTATTATCAACTGAAAAATTCTGAGCTTGGTGACAGTACTGATGGGTGACGCACGCTTGTCTTGCTACTGCTTTTATTTATTTATTTATTTATTTATTTATTTATTTGGCTGTGCCATGCGGCTTGTAGGATCTTAGTTCCCTGAGCAGGGAATGAACTCGGGCCCTTGGCAGTGAAAGTGAGGAGTCCTAACCACTGGACCACCCGGGAAATCCCGTACTGCTTTTATTCTTAAATTTTGATTATATAGTTAAATTTTTAAACTATATTTATATTTTGAATAATCAGTGCATTCACACTCTATTGTCAGCTGCTGAGTTTGTCTCCTTGGAGTTTCTTGTGTATCTTTTCTAAGATAGTCTGTGCTCACTCACACGCTCTTTTCAGTTTGGCTCAGATGTACAAAAAGCTTTAGTGTACAAAGGTTGTATACGTGAAACTGGGGACACTCTACTTGACTGGTAATTGAAGGGATTTTTAAGAGTCTATCTCAGTGGACCATTTCCTGAGTTACTCCAGCCAGAAACCAGGGAATCACCTCTGATCCTGTCTTTGTCTTTACCCTCCACATAAAACAAATGTTAATTCTACTGCCAGTGTCCATCACTTTGGTCCCCTGTTCTCTCCCTGCTGCCACAGCCCCAGGCCAGGTCAGCGTTGTCTATCATGGATTAAAAGACAACCTCTCAAATCATCTTCTTGCCTCTAATCTCTCTCCTTGCAATCCATTCTTTCCCCTAGGATTCCTTATCTCTAAAGCATTTATTTCCACTCTGATCTTTATGATTTCTTTCCTTCTGCTAATTTTGGGTTTTGTTTGTTCTTCATTCTCTAGTTCCTTTAGGAGTAAAGTTAGATTGTTTACTTGAGATTTTTCTTGTTTCTTTAGGTAGGCTTGTAGAACTATAAAATTCCCTCTTAGAACCTCTTTTGCTGCATCCCATAGGTTTGGGATCATTGTGTTTTCATTGTCATTTTTCTCTAGGTATATTTTGCTTTCCTCTTTGATTTCTTCAGTGATCTCTTGGTTATTTAGTAACGTATTGTTTAACCTGCATGTGTTTGTGCTTTTCACGTTTTCTTCCCTGTAATTCATTTCTAATCTGATAACGTTGTGGTCAGAAAAGATGCTTGATATGATTTCAATTTTCTTAAATTTACTGAGGCTGGATTTTTGACCCAAGATGTGATCTATCCTGGAGAATGTTTCATAAGCACTTGAGAAGAAAGTGTTTTCTGTTGTTTTTCAAAGGAATGTCATATAAATATCAATTAAGTTCCTCTTTTTCAATGTGTCAGTTTAAGCTTATATTTTCTTATTTATTTTCATAACTGGGGTGTTAATGTCCCCTACTATTATTGTGTTACTCTCAATTTCCCCTTTTATGGTTATTAGGGTACACCTTATGTATTGAAGTGCTCCTATGCTGGGTTCATAAGTATTCGCAATTGCTGTATCATCTTTTTGGTTTGATCCCTTGATCAGTATGTAGTGTCCTTCTTTGTTTCTTGTAATAGTCTTTATCTTAAAGTCTATTTAGTCTGATATGAGAATTGCTACTTCAGGTTTCCTTTGATTTCCATTTGCATGGAAAGTCTTTTTCCATCCCCTGACTTTCAGTTTGTATGTGTCCCTAGGTCTAAAGTGGGTCTATTCTAGACAGCATAAATAACGGTCTTGTTTTTGTATCCCTTCAGCCAGCCTATATTTGTTGGATGGAGCATTTAATCCATTTACATAGAAGGTAATTATCAATATGTATGTTCCTGTTACCATTTACTTAATTGTTTTTGGTTTGTTATTGAACGTCTTTTCCTTCCTTTGGTTTCCTGGCTAGAGAAGTTCCTTTATCATTTGTTATAAAGCTGGTTTGGTGGTGCTGAATTCTCTTACCTCTTGTTTGTCTGTAAAGTTTTTCGTTTCTCCATCCAATCTCAATGAGATTCTTGCTGAGTGCAGTAATATTTCTTGTAAGTTTTTGCCTTTCATCCCTTTAGGTATGTCCTGCCACTTGCTACTGTCTTGCAGAATTTCTGCTGAATGATCAGCTGTTAACTTCATGGGTATTCCCTTGTATGGTATTTGTTGCTTTTCCCTTGCTGCTTTTAATATCTTTTCTTTGTCTTTAATTTTTGATAGTTTGATTAATATGTGTCTTGGCGAGTTTATCCTTGGGTTTATCCTGTATGGGACTCTCTGTGCTTCCTGGACTTGATTGACTATTTCCTTTCCCATATTAGAGAAGTTTTCAACTATAATCTTTTCGAATATTTTCTCAGTGCCTTTCTTTTTCTCTTCTTCTTCTGGGAACCCTATAATTCGAATGTTGGTGCATTTAATGTTGTTCCAGAGGTCTCTGAGACAGTCCTCAGTTCTTTTCATTCTTTTTTCTTTATTCGGCTCTGCACTAGTTATTTGAACTATGTTATCTTCCAGGTCACTTGTCCGTTTTTCTGCCTCTTTTATTCTGCTAATGATCCCTTCTACAGAATTTTTAATTTTATTTATTGTGTTCTTCATTATTGTTCATTTGCTCTTTAGTTCTTCTAGTTCCTTGTGAAACGTTTCTTGTATATTCTCTGTCTTATTTCCAAGACATTGGATCATCTTTACTATCATTACTCTGAATATATTTTCAGGTAGACTGCCTATTTCCTCTTCATTTGTTAGGTCTGGTGTGTATTGATCTTGCTCCTTCATCTGCTGTACGATTTTCTATCTCCTCATCTTGCTTAACTTACCATTCTTGGGGTCTCCATTTCACAGGCTGAAGGTTCATAGTTAACGTTGTTTTTGGTGTGTGTCCCCAGTGGCTAAGTTTGTTCAGTGGGTTGTGTAGGCTTCTTGGTGGAGGGGAGTTGTGCCTTTTTTCTGGTGGATGAGGCTGAATCTTGTCTTTCTTCTGGGCAGTTCCACGTCTCGTGGTGTGTTTTTGGGTGTCTTTGGCCTTACTATGATTTTAGGCATCCTCTCTGATAATGGAAGGGGCTGTGTTCCTGTGTTGTTTATTGTTTGGCATACAGTGTCTGGCACTGTAGCTTGCTGGTCATTGGATGAAGGTGGGTATTGGCATTGAGATGGAAATCTCTGTGAGATTTTCTCCATTTGATATTATGTGGAGCTGTCAGGTCTCCTGTTGACCAGTGTCCTGAAGTTGGCTCTCCCACCTCAGAGGCAGAGCACTGACTCCTGGCTGGAGCACCAAGAGACTTCCATCCACATGGCTCAGAAGAAGAGGTAGAAAGAAGAGAAAGAAACAAAGAAAGAGGATAAAACTAAACAAAATAAAGTGAAATAAAATAAAATAAAGTTATTAAAATAAAAAATAATTATAAAAAAAAATTTTAATGTAAAACAAAAAACAAAACACACTGACAGAACCCTAGGACAAATGGTGAAAGCTGAACTATACAGCAAAGTCACAAACAAAGCATACACATACACACTCACAGAAAGAGAAAAAGTGGAAAAAATAATATATTTTTGATCCCAAAGTCCACCTCCTCAATTTTGGGATGATTCATTGTGTATTCACGTGTTCCACCGAAGCAGGTTACTTCATGTTGAATGTGCAGATTTAATCCGTTTTTTCTCTGGCTGTGGGAGAGATTTCCCTTTCTCTTTTTTGTTTGCACAGCTCCCAGCGTTCAGCTTTGAATTTGGACACTCCTCTTCGTGTAGGTTTCCTCAGGGCCTGTGTTTTTTTCTCAGACAGGAAGGGGTTAAAGAAGCAGCTGATTCAGGGGCTCTGGCTCACTCATGCCTGGGGGAGGGAGAAGGACGGATGTGGGACCAGCCTGCAGCAGTACAACCCAGCGTGAATTTGCAGCGGCCTGGGGTGCACCATGCATCCTCTCAGGAGAGTTGTCCCTGGATCGCAGGACCCTATCAGTGGCGGGCTGCACAGGCCCCCAGGAGGGGCAGTGTGGATAGTGAACTGTCTTTGCTCACAGGCTTCTTGGTGGCAGCAGCAGCAGCCTTAGCGTCTCATGCCAGTCTCTGTGGTCCGCAGTGAAAGCCGTGGCTTGCCCCCGTCTCTGGAGCTCCTTTAAGTGGTGTTCTTAATCCCCTCTCCTTGCGCACCAGTAAACAAAGAGGGAAGAAAAAGTCTCTTTCCTCTTAGGCAGTTCCAGGACTTTTCCGGGTCTCCCTCTCAACTGGCCGTGGCAAACTAGCCCCCTTCAGGCTCTGTTCATGGCGCCAGTCCCAGTCCTCAGCATGGGATCCAACTGAACCTACAGCCCCAACCCCCAGCCCCCGTCACCCCAGCGGGTGAGAAGACAAGCCTCTCAGGCTGGAGAGTTCTGGTCGGCAACGCTCCTCCATGCAGGAATCTGTCCATTTTACATTCTGCACCCCATTTGCTGGGCTCTCCTCTGTGGCACTGAGGCTTCCCCCATCCATAACATGCAGTCTCTGCCTGTGAAGGGGCTTTCTAGTGTGGGAAAACCTTTCCTCCTTCACAGCACCTTTCCACTGGTACAGGTCACGTCCCTATTCTTTTGTCTCTGTTGTTTCTTTTGCTTTTGCCCTACCCAGGTACATGGGAAATTTCTTGCCTTTTGGGAGGTCTGAGGTCTTCTGCCAGCGTTCAGTGGTGTTCTATAGGAGCAGTTACTCCTGCAGATGTATTTCTGATGTATCTGTGGGGAGGAAGGTGATCTCCGTATCTTACTCTTTGGCCATCTTGAAGCTCCTCCCTCAGTTCAGTTTTGAATTGCATTTCTCTACTGATTAGTGATGTTGAGCATTTTATCATGTGTTTGTTGGTAAATAGTGTATCTGCTATGGAGAAATATCGTTTTTGATCTTCTTTCCATTTTTGAATTGGGTTGTTTGTTATTCTCAAATTGAGATGCATGAGCTCAATGGAGATAAATCCTTTGTCACGTACTTCGTTTGCAAATATTTTCTCCCATTGTGAGGGTTGTCTTTTCATCCCGAATTTCATTACCTTTGCCGTGCAAAAGCTTTTCAGTTTAACTAGGTCCCATTTGTTTCTTTCTGTTTTTATTTCCAGTTCTCTAGGACATGGGTCCCAAAGGATCTTTGTGTGATTTATATCACAGAGTGTTCTGCCTTTGTACTCTTTTAACAGTTTTAATGTGTCTTGTCTCTTACGCAGTTGTAGGACTTTTCCAGGACTCCCTCTGAGCTAGACATGGTGCAGTAGCACACTTCAGGCTGTGTTCATGCCGCCAGCCCCAGTCCTCACCGTGGGATCCGGCTGAAATCGCAGCCTCAGCCTCCAACCCCCGCCTTCCCCGGCAGGTGAACAAACAAGCCTCTCAGGCTGGTGAGTTCTGGTCGGCATCTCTCCTCTGTCCGGAATCGGTCCACTATGCCCTCTGCACCCCAGTTGCTGGGCTCTCCTCCGAGGCTCCGAAGCTTCCCCACTCCGTTACACACAGTGTCCGCCTGCAAAGGGGCTTTCTAGTGTGTGGAAACCTTTCCTCCTTCACAGCGGCTTCCCACTGTTGCAAGTCCCATACCTAGTCTCTTGTCTCTGTTATTTCTTTCCTCTTTTCTCCTACCCAGGTGCGTGGGGAGTTTCTTGCTCTTTGGGAGGTGTGAGGTCTTCGGCCAGCGTTCAGTGGCTGTTCTATAGGAGCGGTTCTGCCTGCAGATTTATTTCCGATGAATCTGTGGGGAGGAAAGTGATCTCCGCATCTTATTCTTCCATCATCTTCAAGTTCCTCCCCCGTTGATGTTTTGATCTGCATTTCTCTAATGATTAGTGATGTTGAGCATTGTTTCATGTGTTTGTTGGCAAATAGTATAGATGCTTTGGAGAAATATCTTTTTCGGTCTTCTGTCCTATTTTGGATTGGGTTGTTTGTTTTTCTGATATTGAGTTGCATGAGCTCAATGTAGATTAATCCTTTGTCAGTTGCTTCGTTTACAAATATTTTCTCCCATTCTGAGAGTTTTCTTTTCATCCTGATTTTCATTTCCTTTGCTGTGCAAAAGCCTTTCAGTTTCACTAAGTGCCATTTGTTTCTTTCTGTTTTTATTTCCAGTTCTCTATGAGGGGGGTCCCAAAACGTCTTTGTGTGATTTATATCACAGAGTGTTCTGCCTTTGTTTTCTTCTAAGAGTTTTAACGTGTCTGGCCTTACATTTAGGTCTTTAATAGATTTGCAGTTTATTTTTGTGTATGGAGTTAAGAAGTGTTGTAATTTCATTCTTTTACATGTAGCTGTGCAGTTTCCCCAGAACCATTATTGAAGAGGCTATCTTTTCTCCATTGTATACTCTTGCCTCCTTTATCAAATAGAAAGGAGTGTGGGTTTATCCGTGGCTTACTGTCCTGTTTTACTGATGTACATTTCTGTTTGTGTGCCAGTAGCATAACATCTTTATTATTATAGATTTTTCTTATAGTCTGAAGTCAGGGAACCTGATTCCTCCAGCTCTGTTTTTCTTTCTCAAGATACCATTGGCTCTTCAGGGTCTTTTGTGTTTCCACACAAATGGTGAAATATTTTGTTCGAGTTCTGTGACAAATGCCATTGGTAGTTCGATAGGGATTGCAATGACCTGTAGATTGCTTCGTGTAGCATAGTCATTTTAGCAATGTTGTTTCTACCAGTCCGAAAACATGGTATATGTCTCCATCTCTTTGTTTCACCTTTAATTTCTTTCATCAGTGTGTTATGGTTTTCTTCACACATGTATTTTGTCTCTTTGGTAAGTTTATTCTCAAGTATGTTATTCTTTTTGTAAAACTGGTAAATGAGAGTGGTTCCTTAATTTCTCTTTCGGATTTTTATCTTGAGTGCATAGTAATGCAAGAGATTTTTGTGCATTAACTTTGTATCCTGTCACTCTACCAAATTCATTGATTAGTTGTGGTAGTTTTTGGGTAGCGTCTTTAGAATTCTCTATGTATACTATCTAGTCATCTGAAAACAGTGACAGATTTACTTCTTCTCTTCCAACTTGGATGCTTTTAATTTCTTTTTCTTCTCTGATTGTTGTGGATAAATCTTCCAAAACATGGTTAAGTAATATTGGTAACAGTTGGCAAACTTGTCTTTTTCCTGATTTAAAGGAAATATTTCAGTATTTCACCTTTGAGAACAAAGTTGGCTGTGGGTCTGTCATATATGGCCTTTATTATGTTGAGGTACATTCACTCTATGTGTACTTTCTGGAGAGTGTTATCTTAAACTATTTTTGAATGTTTCCAGAAGATTTTTCTCCATTTATTGAGATAATCATAGGATTTTTCTCCTTCAATTTGTTAGTATGGTTTATCATCTGGATTGATTTGCATATATCCAAGAATCCTGCATTCCTTGGATAAAGCCCACTTGATCATGGTGTATTATCCCTTTAATGTGCTGTTGGATTCTACTTTCTAGTGTTTTCTTTGAGATTCTGACATTTAAGGTCATCAGTGATATCGGCCTGTAGTGTTCATTTTTATCTGACAGTTGGTCTGCTTTTGGTACCAGAGGGATTGTGGCCTCGTTTAATGATTTTGGGAGTGTCCCTCACTCTGTTATATTTTGGAAGAGTCTGAGAATGAAAGGTGTTAGCTCTTGTCAAAAATTTTGATAGAAATCGCCTGTGAAACCACCTGATCTTGGGGTTTTGCTTGTTGGAAATTTTAATCACAATTTCAATTTCAGTGCTTACGATTAGTCTGTTTATACCTTCTGTTTATCTTGGTTCAGTCTCAGAAGATTGTGCTTTTCGAAGAATTTGTCCATTTCTTCCAGGTTGTCCATTTAATTGGCAAAAGATGTTTGTAGTAATCTCTCATAATCCTTTGTATTTCTACAGTGTCACTTGTTACTTCTTTTTCATTTCTAATTCCGTTGGTTTGGATCTTCTCCATTTCTTTTCTTAATAAATCTGCCTAATTGTGGATACATTATATGCATGCTCTTAAATATCTAGCTTTTAGGTTTACCGATCTTTGCTCTTGTTTTCTCCATTGTTTTTTCATTTATTTCTGACCTGAACTTTCTTATTTCTTTCCTTCTGCTAATCCTTTTTTGTTTGTTTGGTGTTTGTCCTTATTTCTCTAATGGCTTTAGGTGTAAGGCTAGGTTGTTTATATGGGGGATTTCTTGATTCTTGATGGAGGATTTTATTGCTGTCAACTTCCCTGTTAGAACTGCTTTTGCTGCATCCCATAGGTTGGAGTGGTCGTATTTTCATTGTCATGTTTTTCCATGTATTTTGTGTTTTCATCTTTGTTTTCTTCAGTGATTGCTTTATTATTTAACAGCGTTTTGTTTAGCTTCCATGTGTTTCTTTTGTTTACAGTTCTTTTTTTCCTTTCATTGATATCTAGTTTCATGGCACTGTGGTGGGAAATTATACCTCATATTATTTCAGTTTTCTTAAATTGACTAAGGCTCTATGTGTGACCCAAGATATGATATATCCTGGAGAATGTTCCATGAGCACTTGAGAAGAAACTGTTTTCTGGTGTTTTGCAAAGGAAAGTCACATACATATCAGTTAAGTCGCTCTTGTTCAATGTGTCATTTAAAGCCCATGTTTCCTTGTTTATTTTAATTTTGGGTGATCAGTCCATTGGTGAAAGAGGGGTGTTAATGTCCCCTACTATTTTTGTGTTACTCTCAGTTTCCCCTTTTAGGGCTGTTAGGATATATCTTATGTATTGAAGTGCTACTACGTTGGCTTCATAAGGATTTGCATTTGCTGTGTCATCTTCTTTGTTGGTTTCCTTCATCAGTATGTAGTGTTCTTCTTGGTTTCCTGCAATAGACTGTATCTTAAAGTCTATTTCGTCTGATATGAGAATTGGCACTCCAGGTTTCCTTTGATTTCCATGTGCTTGGAATGTCTTTTTCCATCCCCTCACTTTCAGTTTCTATGTGTCCCTAGGTATAAAGTGGGTCACTCCTAGACATCATATTTAACGGTCTTGTTTTTGTATCCCTTCATCCACTCTATGTGTGTGGGTTGGAGCATTGAATCCATTTACATTTAAGGGAATTATCCGTGTGTATGTTCCTGTTAGCATTTACTTAATTGTTTTTGGTTTGTTATTGGAGGTGTTTTATTTCCTTTGTGTTTCCTGCTTAGAGAAGTTCCTTTATCATTGGTGATATAGACGGTTTGGTGGTGCTGAATTCTCCTATCTTTGGTTTGTCTGTGAAGTTTTTACTTCCTCCGTCCAATCTGAATGAGATTCTTGCTGAGTACAGTCACATTGGTGGTAGGTTTTTTTCCTTTAATCACTTGAAATATGTCCTGCCACTCCCTAGTGCCTTGCAGAATTTCTGCTGAAAGATCAGCAGTTAACTTGAAGGGGATTTCCAAATATGGAATTTCTTGCTTTTCCCTTGCTGATTTTAATACCTTTTCTTTGTATTTCATTCTTGAGAGTTTGATGAATATGTGTCTTGGAGTGTTTCTCCTTGGATTTCTCCTGTTTGGAACTCTCTGAGCTTCCTGGACTTGATTAACTCTTTCCTTTCCCATATTAGAGAAGTTTTCAACTATAATCTTCCTGAATATTTTCTCAGTCCCTTTCGTTTTCTCTTCCTCTTCTGGGACCCGTCTGATTCGAATGTTGGTGCATTTAATGTTGTTCCAGAGGTCTCTGAGACTGTCCTCAATCTTTTCATTCTTATTTCTTCATACTGCTCTGCAGTAGTGAGTTAAACTATTTTATCTTCCAGGTCACTTATCCGTTCTTCTGCCAGAGTGTTTCTGCTATTCATCACTTCTAGAGAATTTTTAATTTCATTTATTGTTTTCTTCAATATTTTTCGTTTGCCCTTCAGTTCTTCTAGGTCCTTGTGAAAAGTTTCTTGTATTTTCTCTATCCTATTTCCAAGATTTTGGATCATCTTTACTCTCATTATTTTGAATAATTGTTCAGGTAGACTGCCTATTTCCTCTTCATTTGTTAGGTCGGGTGGGGTTTAAGTTGCTCCTTCATCTGCTGTGTGTTTTTCAGTCTCCTCTTTTTGCTTAATTCACTGCTTGGGGGCTCCTTTTCACAGGCTGCAGCTTCATAGTTATCTTTGTTTTTGCTGTCTGTCTCAGGTGGCTAAGTTTGTTCAGTGGGTTGTGTAGGCTTCTTGGTGGAGGGGAGTTGTGCCTGTGTTCTGGTGGATGAAGCTGGATCTTGTCTTTTTGCTGGGCAGTTCCACGTCTGGTGGTGTGTGGTTGGGAGTCTGTGGCCTTACTGTGATTTTAGGCATCCTCTGTGATAATGGATGGGGCTGTGTTCCTGTCTTACTCGTTGTTTGGCATACGGTTTCCAGCACTGTAGCTTGCTGCTCATTGAGTGAAGGTGGATCTTGGCGTTGAGATGGAAATCTCTGGGAGATTTTCTCCGTTTGATATTACATGGAGCTGTAAGGTCTCCTGTGGACCAGTGTCCTGAGGTTGGCTCTCCCACCTCAGAGGCGCAGCACTGACTCCTGGTTGGAGGACCAAGAGACTTAAATCCACATGGCTCAGAATGAAAGGGACCAAAAAGAGAAAGAAACAAAGACAGAGGATAATAAAAGACACAATTATGTCAAATAAAATAAAATAAAGTTATTAAAATAAAAGTAATTTTTAAGAAAATATTTTAAACGTAAAAATAAGAAAACAGACGGACAGAACCCTAGCACAAATGGTTAAAGCTAAGCTTTCCAGACAAAATCACAAACAGAAGCATACACATAGACACTCAAAAAAATAGAAAAAGTGGGAATAAAATATAGCTTTGCTCCCAAAGGCCACTACCTCAATTTTCGGATGATGCATTGTGTACTCAGGTAATCCACAGATGCAGGTTACTTCAGGTTGAAAGTAGGGATTTCACCCGCTCTTCCTGAGGCTGCTGAGACACATTTCCCTTTCTCTTCTTTGTTCGCACAGCTCCCGGGCTTCAGCTTTCGATTTGGATCCGCCTCTTTGTGTAGGTCGCATGAGGGCCTCTGTTGTTTCCTCAGACAGGACAGGGTTAAAGGAGAAGCTCATTGGGTCTGTGTGTCACTCAGGCCTTGGTGTGAGGAGTACGGAATAGGAGTCAGCCTGTAGCGGTATAGCGCATCGTGGCTTTGTAACAGCCTGAGGCGCACCGTGCATCTTCCCAGGGAATTTGTCCCTGGATCACGGGACACTATCATTTGCGGGCTGCAGAAGCCCCTGGGAAGGGCACTGTGGATAGTGGCCTGTCTTTGGTCACAGGCTTCTTGGTGGCGGCAGCAGCAGCCTCACGTCTCATGGCAGTCTCTGGGGTCTGCCCTGATAGCCGCACCTCACGCCCATCTCTGGAGCTCCATTACGCGGTGCTCTTAATACCCTCTCCTCACGCACCAGGAAAGAAATTGGGAAGAAAAATTCTCTTGTCTCTTACGCAGTTGCAGGACTTTTCCAGGACTCCCTCTGAGCTAGACATGGCGCACTAGCACCCTTCAGGCTGTGTTCATGCCGCCAGCCCCAGTCCTCACAGTGGGATCCCGCTGAAAGTGCAGCCTTAGCCTCCAACCCCCGCCTTCCCTAGCAGGTGAACAGACCACCCTCTCAGGCTGGTGACTTCTGGTCGGCATCGCTCCACTGTGTGAGAATCTGTCCACTTTGCCTTCCGCACCTCCGTTGCTGGGCTCTCCTCCGTGGCTCCGAAGATTCCCCACTCCGTTACACACACTGTCCACCTGCGAAGGGACTTTCCAGTGTGTGGAAAACTTTCCTCCTTCACAGCTGCTTCCCACTGTTGCAAGTCCCATCCCTAGTCTCTTGTGTCTGTTATTTCTTTCTTCTTTTCCCCTACCCAGGTACGAGGGGAGTTTCTTGCCCTTTGGGAGGTGTGAGGTCTTCGGCCGGCATTCAGTGGCTGTTCTATAGGAGTGGTTCTTCCTGCAGATTTATTTCTGTTGAATCTGTGGGGAGAAAAGTGATCTCCGCATCTTAGTCTTCCGTCATCTTCAAGTTCCTCCCCCATTGTTGTTTTGATTTGCATTTCTCTAATGATTAGTGACGGTGAGCATGGTTTCATGTGTTTGTTGGCAAATAGTATAGATGCTTTGTAGAAATATCTTTTTCGGTCTTCTGTCCTATTTTGGATTGGGTTGTTTGTTTTTCTGATGTTGAGTTGCATGAGCTCAATGGAGATTAATCCTTTGTCAGTTGCTTCGTTTACAAATATTTTCTCCCATTCTGAGGGTTGTCTTTTCATCCTGATTTTCATTTCCTTTGCTGTGCAAAAGCTTTTCAGTTTCACTAGGTTCCATTTGTTTCTTTCTGTTTTTATTTCCAGTTCTCTATGAGGGGGGTCCCCAAACGTCTTTGTGTGATTTATGTCACAGAGTGTTCTGCCTTTGTTTTCTTCTAAGAGTTTTAACGTGTCTGGCCTTACATTTATGTCTGTAATCGATTTGCAGTTTATTTTTGTGTATGGAGTTAAGAAGTGTTGTAATTTCATTCTTTTACATGTAGCTGTGCAGTTTCCCCAGAACCATTATTGAAGAGGCTATCTTTTCTCCATTGTATACTCTTGCCTCCTTTATCAAAAAGAAAGGAGTGTGGGTTTATCCATGGCTTATTGTCCTGTTTCATTGATGTACACTTCTGTTTGTGTGCCTGTAGCATACCATCTTTATTATTATAGATTTTTTTTATAGTCTGAAGTCAGGGAACCTGATTCCTCCAGCTCTGTTTTTCTTTCTCAAGATACCTTTGGCTCTTCAGGCTCTTTTGTGTTTCCACACAAATGGTGAAATATTTTGTTCGAGTTCTGTGACAAATGCCATTGGTAGTTCGATATGGATTGCAATGAACTGTAGATTGCTTTGTGTAGCATAGTCATTTTTGCAATGTTGTTTCTACCAGTCCAAAAACATGGTCTATGTCTCCATCTCTTTGTGTCACCTTTATTTTCTTTCCTCCGTGTGTCATGGTTTTCTTCACACATGTATTTTGTCTCTTTGGTAAGTTTACCCTCAAGTATGTTACTCTTTTTGTAGCAATGGTAAATGAGAGTGTTTCCTTAATTTCTCTTTTGGATTTTTCATCATTAGTGCATAGTAGTTGAAGAGATTTTTGAGCATTAACTTTGTATCCTGTCACTGTACCAAATTCATGGATTAGTTCTGGTAGTTTGCTGGTAGCATCTTTAGAATTGTCTATGTATAGTATCTAGTCATCTGAAAACAGTGACAGATTTACTTCTTCTCTTCCAACTTGGATTCTTTTAATTTCTTTTTCTTCTCTGAATGCTGTGGGTAAAACTTCCAAAACCTGCTTAAGTCATATTAGTAACAGTTCTCAATCTTGTCTTTTTCCTGATCTTAAAGGAAATGGTTTCAGTATTTCACCTTTGATAACAAAGTTGGCTGTGGATCTGTCATATATGGCCTTTATTATGTTTAGGTACATTCACTCTATGTGTACTTTCTGGAGAGTGTTATCCTAAACTCTTTTTGAATGTTTCCAGAAGATTTTTCTCCATTTATTGAGATAATCATAGGATTTTTCTCCTTCAATTTGTTAGTATGGTTTATCATCTGGATTGATTTGCATATATCGAAAATTCCTGCCTTCCTTGGATAAAGCCCACTTGATCATGGTGTATTATCCCTTTAATGTGCTGTTGGATTCTACTTTCTAGTATTTTCTTTGAGATTCTGACATTTAAGGTCATCAGTGATATTGGCCTGTAGTGTTCATTTTTATCTGACACTTTGGCTGCTTTTGGTATCAGAGGGATTGTGGCCTCGTTTAATGATTATGGGAGTGTCCCTCACTCTGTTATATTTTGGAAGAATCTGAGAAGGATAGGTGTTAGCTCTTGTCAAAAGTTTTGATAGAAATCGCCTGTGAAGCCATCTGATCTTGGGCTTTTGCTCTTTGGAAAATTTTAATCACAATTTCAATTTCAGTGCTTACGATTAGTCTGTTTATAGCTTCTGTTTATCTTGGTTCAGTCTCAGAAGATTGTGCTTTTCGAAGAATTTGTCCATTTCTTCCAGGTTGTCCATTTAATTGGCAAAAGATGTTTGTAGTAATCTCTCATGATCCTTTGTATTTCTGCAGGGTCAGTTGTTACTTCTCCTTTTTCATTTCTACTTCTGTTGGTTTGGATCGTCTCCATTTCTTTTCTTAATAAATCTGGCTAATGGTGGATACATTATATGCATGCTCTTAAATATCTAGCTTTTAGGTTTACCGATCTTTGCTCTTGTTTTCTCCATTCTTTTTCATTTATTTCTGATCTGAACTTTCTTATTTCTTTCCTTCTGCTAATCGTTTTTTGTTTGTTTGGTGTTTGTCCTTATTTCTCTAATGGCTTTAGGTGTAAGGCTAGGTTGTTTATATGGGGGATTTCTTGATTCTTGATGGAGGATTTTATTGCTATCAACTTCCCTGTTAGAACTGCTTTTGCTGCATCCCATAGGTTGGGGTGGTCGTATTTTCATTGTCATGTTTTTCCAGGTATTTTGTGTTTTCATCTTTGTTTTCTTCAGTGATTGCTTGATTATTTAACAGCGTTTTGTTTAGCTTCCATGTGTTTCTTTTGTTTACAGTTCTTTTTTTCCTTTCATTGATATCTAGTTTCATGGCACTGTGGTGGGAAATTATACCTCATACTATTTCAGTTTTCTTAAATTGACTAAGGCTCTATGTGTGACCCAAGATATGATATATCCTGGAGAATGTTCCATGAGCACTTGAGAAGAAACTGTTTTCTGGTGTTTTGCAAAGGAAAGTCACATACATATCAGTTAAGTCCCTCTTGTTCAATGTGTCATTTAAAGCCCATGTTTCCTTGTTTATTTTCATTTTGGGTGATCAGTCCATTGGTGAAAGAGGGGTGTTAATGTCCCCTACTATTTTTGTGTTACTCTCAGTTTCCCCTTTTAGGGCTGTTAGGATATATCTTATGTATTGAAGTGCTACTACGTTGGCTTCATAAGGATTTGCATTTGCTGTGTCATCTTCTTTGTTTGATTCCTTCATCAGTATGGAGTGTTCTTCTTGGTTTCCTGCAATAGACTGTATCTTAAAGTCTATTTCGTCTGATATGAGAATTGGCACTCCAGGTTTCCTTTGATTTCCATGTGCTTGGAATGTCTTTTTCCATCCGCTCACTTTCAGTTTGTATGTGTCCCTAGGTATAAAGTGGGTCACTCCTAGACATCATATTTAACGGTCTTGTTTTTGTATCCCTTCATCCACTCTATGTGTGTTGGTTGGAGCATTGAATAAATTTACATTTAAGGTAATTATCCGTGTGTATGTTCCTGTTAGCATTTACTTAATTGTTTTTGGTTTGTTATTGGAGGTCTTTTATTTCCTTTGTGTTTCCTGCTTAAAGAAGTTCCTTTATCATTGGTGATATAGACGGTTTGGTGGTGCTGAATTCTCCTATCTTTGGTTTGTCTGTGAAGTTTTTACTTCCTCTGTCCAATCTGAATGAGATTCTTGCTGAGTACAGTCACATTGGTGGTAGGTTTTTTTCCTTTAATCACTTGAAATATGTCCTGCCACTCCCTAGTGTCTTGCAGAATTTCTGCTGAAAGATCAGCTGTTAACTTGATGGGGATTCCCAAATATGGAATTTCTTGCTTTTCCCTTGCTGCTTTTAATACCTTTTCTTTGTATTTCATTCTTGAGAGTTTGATGAATATGTGTCTTGGAGTGTTTCTCCTTGGATTTCTCCTGTTTGGGACTCTCTGAGCTTCCTGGACTTGATTAACTCTTTCCTTTCCCATATTAGAGAAGTTTTCAACTATAATCTTCCTGAATATTTTCTCAGTCCCTTTCTTTTTCTCTTCTTCTTCTGGGGCCCGTCTGATTCGAATGTTGCTGCATTTAATGTTGTTCCAGAGGTCTCTGAGACTGTCCTCAATCTTTTCATTCTTATTTCTTCATACTGCTCTGCAGTAGTGAGTTGAACTATGTTATCTTCCAGGTCATTTATCCGTTCTTCTGCCAGAGTGTTTCTGCTATTGATCACTTCTAGAGAATTTTTAATTTCATTTATTGTTTCCTTCATTATTGTTCGTTTACCCTTCAGTTCTTCTAGGTCCTTGTGAAAAGTTTCTTGTATTTTCTCTATCCTATTTCCAAGATTTTGGATCATCTTTACTCTCATTATTTTGAATAATTGTTCAGGTAGACTGCCTATTTCCTCTTTATTTGTTAGGTCGGGTGGGGTTTAAGTTGCTCCTTCATCTGCTGTGTGTTTTTCAGTCTCCTCTTTTTGCTTAATTCACTGCTTGGGGTCTGCTTTTCACACGCTGCAGCTTCATAGTTATCTTTGTTTTTGGTGTCTATCCCAGGTGGCTAAGTTTGCTCAGTGGGTTGTGTAGGCTTCTTGGTGGAGGGGAGTTGTGCCTGTGTTCTGGTGGATGAAGATGGATCTTTTCTTTTTGCTGGGCAGTTCCTCGTCTGGTCGTGTGTGGTTGGGTGTCTGTGGCCTTACTGCGATTTTAGGCATCCTCTGTGATAATGGATGGGGCTGTGTTCCTGTCTTACTCGTTGTTTGGCATACGGTTTCCAGCACTGTAGCTTGCTGGTCATTGAGTGAAGGTGGATCTTGGCGTTGAGATGGAAATCTCTGGGAGATTTTCTCCGTTTGATATTACATGGAGCTGTAAGGTCTCCTGTGGACCAGTGTCCTGAGGTTGGCTCTCCCACCTCAGAGGCGCAGCACTGACTCCTGGTTGGAGGACCAAGAGACTTAAATCCACATGGCTCAGAATGAAAGGGACCAAAAAGAGAAAGAAACAAAGACAGAGGATAATAAAAGACACAATTATGTCAAATAAAATAAAATAAAGTTATTAAAATAAAAAGTAATTTTTAAGAAAATATTTTAAACGTAAAAATAAGAAAACAGACGGACAGAACCCTAGCACAAATGGTTAAAGCTAAGCTTTCCAGACAAAATCACAAACAGAAGCATACACATAGACACTCAAAAAAAGAGAAAAAGTGGGAATAAAATATAGCTTTGCTCCCAAAGGCCACTACCTCAATTTTCGGATGATGCATTGTGTACTCAGGTAATCCACAGATGCAGGTTACTTCAGGATGAAAGTCGGGATTTCACCCACTCTTCCTGAGGCTGCTGAGACACATTTCCCTTTCTCTTCTTTGTTCGCACAGCTCCCGGGCTTCAGCTTTCGATTTGGATCCGCCTCTTTGTGTAGGTCGCTTGAGGGCCTCTCTTCTTTCCTCAGACAGGACAGGGTTAAGGGAGAAGCTCATTGGGGGCTGTGTGTCACTCAGGCCGGGGATGTGAGGAGTACGGAATAGGAGTCAGCCTGTAGCGGTATAGCGCATCGTGGCTTTGTAACAGCCTGAGGCGCACCGTGCATCTTCCCAGGGAATTTGTCCCTGGATCACGGGACACTATCATTTGCGGGCTGCAGAAGCCCCTGGGAAGGGCACTGTGGATAGTGGCCTGTCTTTGGTCACAGGCTTCTTGGTGGCGGCAGCAGCAGCCTCACGTCTCATGGCAGTCTCTGGGGTCTGCCCTGATAGCCGCACCTCACGCCCATCTCTGGAGCTCCATTACGCGGCGCTCTTAATACCCTCTCCTCACGCACCAGGAAAGAAATTGGGAAGAAAAATTCTCTTGTCTCTTACGCAGTTGCAGGACTTTTCCAGGACTCCCTCTGAGCTAGACATGGCGCACTAGCACCCTTCAGGCTGTGTTCATGCCGCCAGCCCCAGTCCTCACAGTGGGATCCCGCTGAAAGTGCAGCCTTAGCCTCCAACCCCCGCCTTCCCTAGCAGGTGAACAGACCAGCCTCTCAGGCTGGTGACTTCTGGTCGGCATCGCTCCACTGTGTGAGAATCTGTCCACTTTGCCTTCCGCACCTCCGTTGCTGGGCTCTCCTCCGTGGCTCCGAAGATTCCCCACTCCGTTACACACACTTTCCACCTGCGAAGGGAGTTTCCAGTGTGTGGAAAACTTTCCTCCTTCACAGCTGCTTCCCACTGTTGCAAGTCCCATCCCTAGTCTCTTGTGTCTGTTATTTCTTTCTTCTTTTCCCCTACCCAGGTACGTGGGGAGTTTCTTGCCCTTTGGGAGGTGTGAGGTCTTCGGCCAGCGTTCAGTGGCTGTTCTATAGGAGTGGTTCTTCCTGCAGATTTATTTCTGTTGAATCTGTGGGGAGAAAAGTGATCTCCGCATCTTAGTCTTCCGTCATCTTCAAGTTCCTCCCCCATTGTTGTTTTGATTTGCATTTCTCTAATGATTAGTGACGGTGAGCATGGTTTCATGTGTTTGTTGGCAAATAGTATAGATGCTTTGTAGAAATATCTTTTTCGGTCTTCTGTCCTATTTTGGATTGGGTTGTTTGTTTTTCTGATGTTGAGTTGCATGAGCTCAATGGAGATTAATCCTTTGTCAGTTGCTTCGTTTACAAATATTTTCTCCCATTCTGAGGGTTGTCTTTTCATCCTGATTTTCATTTCCTTTGCTGTGCAAAAGCTTTTCAGTTTCACTAGGTTCCATTTGTTTCTTTCTGTTTTTATTTCCAGTTCTCTATGAGGGGGGTCCCCAAACGTCTTTGTGTGATTTATGTCACAGAGTGTTCTGCCTTTGTTTTCTTCTAAGAGTTTTAACGTGTCTGGCCTTACATTTATGTCTGTAATCGATTTGCAGTTTATTTTTGTGTATGGAGTTAAGAAGTGTTGTAATTTCATTCTTTTACATGTAGCTGTGCAGTTTCCCCAGAACCATTATTGAAGAGGCTATCTTTTCTCCATTGTATACTCTTGCCTCCTTTATCAAAAAGAAAGGAGTGTGGGTTTATCCATGGCTTATTGTCCTGTTTCATTGATGTACACTTCTGTTTGTGTGCCTGTAGCATACCATCTTTATTATTATAGTTTTTTTTTATAGTCTGAAGTCAGGGAACCTGATTCCTCCAGCTCTGTTTTTCTTTCTCAAGATACCTTTGGCTCTTCAGGCTCTTTTGTGTTTCCACACAAATGGTGAAATATTTTGTTCGAGTTCTGTGACAAATGCCATTGGTAGTTCGATATGGATTGCAATGAACTGTAGATTGCTTTGTGTAGCATAGTCATTTTTGCAATGTTGTTTCTACCAGTCCAAAAACATGGTCTATGTCTCCATCTCTTTGTGTCACCTTTATTTTCTTTCCTCCGTGTGTCATGGTTTTCTTCACACATGTATTTTGTCTCTTTGGTAAGTTTACCCTCAAGTATGTTACTCTTTTTGTAGCAATGGTAAATGAGAGTGTTTCCTTAATTTCTCTTTTGGATTTTTCATCATTAGTGCATAGTAGTTGAAGAGATTTTTGAGCATTAACTTTGTATCCTGTCACTGTACCAAATTCATGGATTAGTTCTGGTAGTTTGCTGGTAGCATCTTTAGAATTGTCTATGTATAGTATCTAGTCATCTGAAAACAGTGACAGATTTACTTCTTCTCTTCCAACTTGGATGCTTTTAATTTCTTTTTCTTCTCTGAATGCTGTGGGTAAAACTTCCAAAACCTGCTTAAGTCATATTAGTAACAGTTCTCAATCTTGTCTTTTTCCTGATCTTAAAGGAAATGGTTTCAGTATTTCACCTTTGATAACAAAGTTGGCTGTGGATCTGTCATATATGGCCTTTATTATGTTTAGGTACATTCACTCTATGTGTACTTTCTGGAGAGTGTTATCCTAAACTCTTTTTGAATGTTTCCAGAAGATTTTTCTCCATTTATTGAGATAATCATAGGATTTTTCTCCTTCAATTTGTTAGTATGGTTTATCATCTGGATTGATTTGCATATATCGAAAATTCCTGCCTTCCTTGGATAAAGCCCACTTGATCATGGTGTATTATCCCTTTAATGTGCTGTTGGATTCTACTTTCTAGTATTTTCTTTGAGATTCTGACATTTAAGGTCATCAGTGATATTGGCCTGTAGTGTTCATTTTTATCTGACACTTTGGCTGCTTTTGGTATCAGAGGGATTGTGGCCTCGTTTAATGATTATGGGAGTGTCCCTCACTCTGTTATATTTTGGAAGAATCTGAGAAGGATAGGTGTTAGCTCTTGTCAAAAGTTGTGATAGAAATCGCCTGTGAAGCCATCTGATCTTGGGCTTTTGCTCTTTGGAAAATTTTAATCACAATTTCAATTTCAGTGCTTACGATTAGTCTGTTTATAGCTTCTGTTTATCTTGGTTCAGTCTCAGAAGATTGTGCTTTTCGAAGAATTTGTCCATTTCTTCCAGGTTGTCCATTTAATTGGCAAAAGATGTTTGTAGTAATCTCTCATGATCCTTTGTATTTCTGCAGGGTCAGTTGTTACTTCTCCTTTTTCATTTCTACTTCTGTTGGTTTGGATCGTCTCCATTTCTTTTCTTAATAAATCTGGCTAATGGTGGATACATTATATGCATGCTCTTAAATATCTAGCTTTTAGGTTTACCGATCTTTGCTCTTGTTTTCTCCATTCTTTTTCATTTATTTCTGATCTGAACTTTCTTATTTCTTTCCTTCTGCTAATCGTTTTTTGTTTGTTTGGTGTTTGTCCTTATTTCTCTAATGGCTTTAGGTGTAAGGCTAGGTTGTTTATATGGGGGATTTCTTGATTCTTGATGGAGGATTTTATTGCTATCAACTTCCCTGTTAGAACTGCTTTTGCTGCATCCCATAGGTTGGGGTGGTCGTATTTTCATTGTCATGTTTTTCCAGGTATTTTGTGTTTTCATCTTTGTTTTCTTCAGTGATTGCTTGATTATTTAACAGCGTTTTGTTTAGCTTCCATGTGTTTCTTTTGTTTACAGTTCTTTTTTTCCTTTCATTGATATCTAGTTTCATGGCACTGTGGTGGGAAATTATACCTCATACTATTTCAGTTTTCTTAAATTGACTAAGGCTCTATGTGTGACCCAAGATATGATATATCCTGGAGAATGTTCCATGAGCACTTGAGAAGAAACTGTTTTCTGGTGTTTTGCAAAGGAAAGTCACATACATATCAGTTAAGTCCCTCTTGTTCAATGTGTCATTTAAAGCCCATGTTTCCTTGTTTATTTTCATTTTGGGTGATCAGTCCATTGGTGAAAGAGGGGTGTTAATGTCCCCTACTATTTTTGTGTTACTCTCAGTTTCCCCTTTTAGGGCTGTTAGGATATATCTTATGTATTGAAGTGCTACTACGTTGGCTTCATAAGGATTTGCATTTGCTGTGTCATCTTCTTTGTTTGATTCCTTCATCAGTATGGAGTGTTCTTCTTGGTTTCCTGCAATAGACTGTATCTTAAAGTCTATTTCGTCTGATATGAGAATTGGCACTCCAGGTTTCCTTTGATTTCCATGTGCTTGGAATGTCTTTTTCCATCCGCTCACTTTCAGTTTGTATGTGTCCCTAGGTATAAAGTGGGTCACTCCTAGACATCATATTTAACGGTCTTGTTTTTGTATCCCTTCATCCACTCTATGTGTGTTGGTTGGAGCATTGAATAAATTTACATTTAAGGTAATTATCCGTGTGTATGTTCCTGTTAGCATTTACTTAATTGTTTTTGGTTTGTTATTGGAGGTCTTTTATTTCCTTTGTGTTTCCTGCTTAGAGAAGTTCCTTTATCATTGGTGATATAGACGGTTTGGTGGTGCTGAATTCTCCTATCTTTGGTTTGTCTGTGAAGTTTTTACTTCCTCTGTCCAATCTGAATGAGATTCTTGCTGAGTACAGTCACATTGGTGGTAGGTTTTTTTCCTTTAATCACTTGAAATATGTCCTGCCACTCCCTAGTGTCTTGCAGAATTTCTGCTGAAAGATCAGCTGTTAACTTGATGGGGATTCCCAAATATGGAATTTCTTGCTTTTCCCTTGCTGCTTTTAATACCTTTTCTTTGTATTTCATTCTTGAGAGTTTGATGAATATGTGTCTTGGAGTGTTTCTCCTTGGATTTCTCCTGTTTGGGACTCTCTGAGCTTCCTGGACTTGATTAACTCTTTCCTTTCCCATATTAGAGAAGTTTTCAACTATAATCTTCCTGAATATTTTCTCAGTCCCTTTCTTTTTCTCTTCTTCTTCTGGGACCCGTCTGATTCGAATGTTGCTGCATTTAATGTTGTTCCAGAGGTCTCTGAGACTGTCCTCAATCTTTTCATTCTTATTTCTTCATACTGCTCTGCAGTAGTGAGTTGAACTATGTTATCTTCCAGGTCATTTATCCGTTCTTCTGCCAGAGTGTTTCTGCTATTGATCACTTCTAGAGAATTTTTAATTTCATTTATTGTTTCCTTCATTATTGTTCGTTTACCCTTCAGTTCTTCTAGGTCCTTGTGAAAAGTTTCTTGTATTTTCTCTATCCTATTTCCAAGATTTTGGATCATCTTTACTCTCATTATTTTGAATAATTGTTCAGGTAGACTGCCTATTTCCTCTTTATTTGTTAGGTCGGGTGGGGTTTAAGTTGCTCCTTCATCTGCTGTGTGTTTTTCAGTCTCCTCTTTTTGCTTAATTCACTGCTTGGGGTCTGCTTTTCACACGCTGCAGCTTCATAGTTATCTTTGTTTTTGGTGTCTATCCCAGGTGGCTAAGTTTGCTCAGTGGGTTGTGTAGGCTTCTTGGTGGAGGGGAGTTGTGCCTGTGTTCTGGTGGATGAAGATGGATCTTTTCTTTTTGCTGGGCAGTTCCTCGTCTGGTCGTGTGTGGTTGGGTGTCTGTGGCCTTACTGCGATTTTAGGCATCCTCTGTGATAATGGATGGGGCTGTGTTCCTGTCTTACTCGTTGTTTGGCATACGGTTTCCAGCACTGTAGCTTGCTGGTCATTGAGTGAAGGTGGATCTTGGCGTTGAGATGGAAATCTCTGGGAGATTTTCTCCGTTTGATATTACATGGAGCTGTAAGGTCTCCTGTGGACCAGTGTCCTGAGGTTGGCTCTCCCACCTCAGAGGCGCAGCACTGACTCCTGGTTGGAGGACCAAGAGACTTAAATCCACATGGCTCAGAATGAAAGGGACCAAAAAGAGAAAGAAACAAAGACAGAGGATAATAAAAGACACAATTATGTCAAATAAAATAAAATAAAGTTATTAAAATAAAAAGTAATTTTTAAGAAAATATTTTAAACGTAAAAATAAGAAAACAGACGGACAGAACCCTAGCACAAATGGTTAAAGCTAAGCTTTCCAGACAAAATCACAAACAGAAGCATACACATAGACACTCAAAAAAAGAGAAAAAGTGGGAATAAAATATAGCTTTGCTCCCAAAGGCCACTACCTCAATTTTCGGATGATGCATTGTGTACTCAGGTAATCCACAGATGCAGGTTACTTCAGGATGAAAGTCGGGATTTCACCCACTCTTCCTGAGGCTGCTGAGACACATTTCCCTTTCTCTTCTTTGTTCGCACAGCTCCCGGGCTTCAGCTTTCGATTTGGATCCGCCTCTTTGTGTAGGTCGCTTGAGGGCCTCTCTTCTTTCCTCAGACAGGACAGGGTTAAGGGAGAAGCTCATTGGGGGCTGTGTGTCACTCAGGCCGGGGATGTGAGGAGTACGGAATAGGAGTCAGCCTGTAGCGGTATAGCGCATCGTGGCTTTGTAACAGCCTGAGGCGCACCGTGCATCTTCCCAGGGAATTTGTCCCTGGATCACGGGACACTATCATTTGCGGGCTGCAGAAGCCCCTGGGAAGGGCACTGTGGATAGTGGCCTGTCTTTGGTCACAGGCTTCTTGGTGGCGGCAGCAGCAGCCTCACGTCTCATGGCAGTCTCTGGGGTCTGCCCTGATAGCCGCACCTCACGCCCATCTCTGGAGCTCCATTACGCGGCGCTCTTAATACCCTCTCCTCACGCACCAGGAAAGAAATTGGGAAGAAAAATTCTCTTGTCTCTTACGCAGTTGCAGGACTTTTCCAGGACTCCCTCTGAGCTAGACATGGCGCACTAGCACCCTTCAGGCTGTGTTCATGCCGCCAGCCCCAGTCCTCACAGTGGGATCCCGCTGAAAGTGCAGCCTTAGCCTCCAACCCCCGCCTTCCCTAGCAGGTGAACAGACCAGCCTCTCAGGCTGGTGACTTCTGGTCGGCATCGCTCCACTGTGTGAGAATCTGTCCACTTTGCCTTCCGCACCTCCGTTGCTGGGCTCTCCTCCGTGGCTCCGAAGATTCCCCACTCCGTTACACACACTTTCCACCTGCGAAGGGAGTTTCCAGTGTGTGGAAAACTTTCCTCCTTCACAGCTGCTTCCCACTGTTGCAAGTCCCATCCCTAGTCTCTTGTGTCTGTTATTTCTTTCTTCTTTTCCCCTACCCAGGTACGTGGGGAGTTTCTTGCCCTTTGGGAGGTGTGAGGTCTTCTGCCAGCGTTCAGTGGCTGTTCTATAGGAGTGGTTCTTCCTGCAGATTTATTTCTGTTGAATCTGTGGGGAGAAAAGTGATCTCCGCATCTTAGTCTTCCGTCATCTTCAAGTTCCTCCCCCATTGTTGTTTTGATTTGCATTTCTCTAATGATTAGTGACGGTGAGCATGGTTTCATGTGTTTGTTGGCAAATAGTATAGATGCTTTGTAGAAATATCTTTTTCGGTCTTCTGTCCTATTTTGGATTGGGTTGTTTGTTTTTCTGATGTTGAGTTGCATGAGCTCAATGGAGATTAATCCTTTGTCAGTTGCTTCGTTTACAAATATTTTCTCCCATTCTGAGGGTTGTCTTTTCATCCTGATTTTCATTTCCTTTGCTGTGCAAAAGCTTTTCAGTTTCACTAGGTTCCATTTGTTTCTTTCTGTTTTTATTTCCAGTTCTCTATGAGGGGGGTCCCCAAACGTCTTTGTGTGATTTATGTCACAGAGTGTTCTGCCTTTGTTTTCTTCTAAGAGTTTTAACGTGTCTGGCCTTACATTTATGTCTGTAATCGATTTGCAGTTTATTTTTGTGTATGGAGTTAAGAAGTGTTGTAATTTCATTCTTTTACATGTAGCTGTGCAGTTTCCCCAGAACCATTATTGAAGAGGCTATCTTTTCTCCATTGTATACTCTTGCCTCCTTTATCAAAAAGAAAGGAGTGTGGGTTTATCCATGGCTTATTGTCCTGTTTCATTGATGTACACTTCTGTTTGTGTGCCTGTAGCATACCATCTTTATTATTATAGATTTTTTTTATAGTCTGAAGTCAGGGAACCTGATTCCTCCAGCTCTGTTTTTCTTTCTCAAGATACCTTTGGCTCTTCAGGCTCTTTTGTGTTTCCACACAAATGGTGAAATATTTTGTTCGAGTTCTGTGACAAATGCCATTGGTAGTTCGATATGGATTGCAATGAACTGTAGATTGCTTTGTGTAGCATAGTCATTTTTGCAATGTTGTTTCTACCAGTCCAAAAACATGGTCTATGTCTCCATCTCTTTGTGTCACCTTTATTTTCTTTCCTCCGTGTGTCATGGTTTTCTTCACACATGTATTTTGTCTCTTTGGTAAGTTTACCCTCAAGTATGTTACTCTTTTTGTAGCAATGGTAAATGAGAGTGTTTCCTTAATTTCTCTTTTGGATTTTTCATCATTAGTGCATAGTAGTTGAAGAGATTTTTGAGCATTAACTTTGTATCCTGTCACTGTACCAAATTCATGGATTAGTTCTGGTAGTTTGCTGGTAGCATCTTTAGAATTGTCTATGTATAGTATCTAGTCATCTGAAAACAGTGACAGATTTACTTCTTCTCTTCCAACTTGGATGCTTTTAATTTCTTTTTCTTCTCTGAATGCTGTGGGTAAAACTTCCAAAACCTGCTTAAGTCATATTAGTAACAGTTCTCAATCTTGTCTTTTTCCTGATCTTAAAGGAAATGGTTTCAGTATTTCACCTTTGATAACAAAGTTGGCTGTGGATCTGTCATATATGGCCTTTATTATGTTTAGGTACATTCACTCTATGTGTACTTTCTGGAGAGTGTTATCCTAAACTCTTTTTGAATGTTTCCAGAAGATTTTTCTCCATTTATTGAGATAATCATAGGATTTTTCTCCTTCAATTTGTTAGTATGGTTTATCATCTGGATTGATTTGCATATATCGAAAATTCCTGCCTTCCTTGGATAAAGCCCACTTGATCATGGTGTATTATCCCTTTAATGTGCTGTTGGATTCTACTTTCTAGTATTTTCTTTGAGATTCTGACATTTAAGGTCATCAGTGATATTGGCCTGTAGTGTTCATTTTTATCTGACACTTTGGCTGCTTTTGGTATCAGAGGGATTGTGGCCTCGTTTAATGATTATGGGAGTGTCCCTCACTCTGTTATATTTTGGAAGAATCTGAGAAGGATAGGTGTTAGCTCTTGTCAAAAGTTTTGATAGAAATCGCCTGTGAAGCCATCTGATCTTGGGCTTTTGCTCTTTGGAAAATTTTAATCACAATTTCAATTTCAGTGCTTACGATTAGTCTGTTTATAGCTTCTGTTTATCTTGGTTCAGTCTCAGAAGATTGTGCTTTTCGAAGAATTTGTCCATTTCTTCCAGGTTGTCCATTTAATTGGCAAAAGATGTTTGTAGTAATCTCTCATGATCCTTTGTATTTCTGCAGGGTCAGTTGTTACTTCTCCTTTTTCATTTCTACTTCTGTTGGTTTGGATCGTCTCCATTTCTTTTCTTAATAAATCTGGCTAATGGTGGATACATTATATGCATGCTCTTAAATATCTAGCTTTTAGGTTTACCGATCTTTGCTCTTGTTTTCTCCATTCTTTTTCATTTATTTCTGATCTGAACTTTCTTATTTCTTTCCTTCTGCTAATCGTTTTTTGTTTGTTTGGTGTTTGTCCTTATTTCTCTAATGGCTTTAGGTGTAAGGCTAGGTTGTTTATATGGGGGATTTCTTGATTCTTGATGGAGGATTTTATTGCTATCAACTTCCCTGTTAGAACTGCTTTTGCTGCATCCCATAGGTTGGGGTGGTCGTATTTTCATTGTCATGTTTTTCCAGGTATTTTGTGTTTTCATCTTTGTTTTCTTCAGTGATTGCTTGATTATTTAACAGCGTTTTGTTTAGCTTCCATGTGTTTCTTTTGTTTACAGTTCTTTTTTTCCTTTCATTGATATCTAGTTTCATGGCACTGTGGTGGGAAATTATACCTCATACTATTTCAGTTTTCTTAAATTGACTAAGGCTCTATGTGTGACCCAAGATATGATATATCCTGGAGAATGTTCCATGAGCACTTGAGAAGAGAAACTGTTTTCTGGTTTTGCAAAGGAAAGTCACATACATATCAGTTAAGTCCCTCTTGTTCAATGTGTCATTTAAAGCCCATGTTTCCTTGTTTATTTTCATTTTGGGTGATCAGTCCATTGGTGAAAGAGGGGTGTTAATGTCCCCTACTATTTTTGTGTTACTCTCAGTTTCCCCTTTTAGGGCTGTTAGGATATATCTTATGTATTGAAGTGCTACTACGTTGGCTTCATAAGGATTTGCATTTGCTGTGTCATCTTCTTTGTTTGATTCCTTCATCAGTATGGAGTGTTCTTCTTGGTTTCCTGCAATAGACTGTATCTTAAAGTCTATTTCGTCTGATATGAGAATTGGCACTCCAGGTTTCCTTTGATTTCCATGTGCTTGGAATGTCTTTTTCCATCCGCTCACTTTCAGTTTGTATGTGTCCCTAGGTATAAAGTGGGTCACTCCTAGACATCATATTTAACGGTCTTGTTTTTGTATCCCTTCATCCACTCTATGTGTGTTGGTTGGAGCATTGAATAAATTTACATTTAAGGTAATTATCCGTGTGTATGTTCCTGTTAGCATTTACTTAATTGTTTTTGGTTTGTTATTGGAGGTCTTTTATTTCCTTTGTGTTTCCTGCTTAGAGAAGTTCCTTTATCATTGGTGATATAGACGGTTTGGTGGTGCTGAATTCTCCTATCTTTGGTTTGTCTGTGAAGTTTTTACTTCCTCTGTCCAATCTGAATGAGATTCTTGCTGAGTACAGTCACATTGGTGGTAGGTTTTTTTCCTTTAATCACTTGAAATATGTCCTGCCACTCCCTAGTGTCTTGCAGAATTTCTGCTGAAAGATCAGCTGTTAACTTGATGGGGATTCCCAAATATGGAATTTCTTGCTTTTCCCTTGCTGCTTTTAATACCTTTTCTTTGTATTTCATTCTTGAGAGTTTGATGAATATGTGTCTTGGAGTGTTTCTCCTTGGATTTCTCCTGTTTGGGACTCTCTGAGCTTCCTGGACTTGATTAACTCTTTCCTTTCCCATATTAGAGAAGTTTTCAACTATAATCTTCCTGAATATTTTCTCAGTCCCTTTCTTTTTCTCTTCTTCTTCTGGGACCCGTCTGATTCGAATGTTGCTGCATTTAATGTTGTTCCAGAGGTCTCTGAGACTGTCCTCAATCTTTTCATTCTTATTTCTTCATACTGCTCTGCAGTAGTGAGTTGAACTATGTTATCTTCCAGGTCATTTATCCGTTCTTCTGCCAGAGTGTTTCTGCTATTGATCACTTCTAGAGAATTTTTAATTTCATTTATTGTTTCCTTCATTATTGTTCGTTTACCCTTCAGTTCTTCTAGGTCCTTGTGAAAAGTTTCTTGTATTTTCTCTATCCTATTTCCAAGATTTTGGATCATCTTTACTCTCATTATTTTGAATAATTGTTCAGGTAGACTGCCTATTTCCTCTTTATTTGTTAGGTCGGGTGGGGTTTAAGTTGCTCCTTCATCTGCTGTGTGTTTTTCAGTCTCCTCTTTTTGCTTAATTCACTGCTTGGGGTCTGCTTTTCACACGCTGCAGCTTCATAGTTATCTTTGTTTTTGGTGTCTATCCCAGGTGGCTAAGTTTGCTCAGTGGGTTGTGTAGGCTTCTTGGTGGAGGGGAGTTGTGCCTGTGTTCTGGTGGATGAAGCTGGATCTTTTCTTTTTGCTGGGCAGTTCCTCGTCTGGTCGTGTGTGGTTGGGTGTCTGTGGCCTTACTGCGATTTTAGGCATCCTCTGTGATAATGGATGGGGCTGTGTTCCTGTCTTACTCGTTGTTTGGCATACGGTTTCCAGCACTGTAGCTTGCTGGTCATTGAGTGAAGGTGGATCTTGGCGTTGAGATGGAAATCTCTGGGAGATTTTCTCCGTTTGATATTACATGGAGCTGTAAGGTCTCCTGTGGACCAGTGTCCTGAGGTTGGCTCTCCCACCTCAGAGGCGCAGCACTGACTCCTGGTTGGAGGACCAAGAGACTTAAATCCACATGGCTCAGAATGAAAGGGACCAAAAAGAGAAAGAAACAAAGACAGAGGATAATAAAAGACACAATTATGTCAAATAAAATAAAATAAAGTTATTAAAATAAAAAGTAATTTTTAAGAAAATATTTTAAACGTAAAAATAAGAAAACAGACGGACAGAACCCTAGCACAAATGGTTAAAGCTAAGCTTTCCAGACAAAATCACAAACAGAAGCATACACATAGACACTCAAAAAAAGAGAAAAAGTGGGAATAAAATATAGCTTTGCTCCCAAAGGCCACTACCTCAATTTTCGGATGATGCATTGTGTACTCAGGTAATCCACAGATGCAGGTTACTTCAGGATGAAAGTCGGGATTTCACCCACTCTTCCTGAGGCTGCTGAGACACATTTCCCTTTCTCTTCTTTGTTCGCACAGCTCCTGGGCTTCAGCTTTCGATTTGGATCCGCCTCTTTGTGTAGGTCGCTTGAGGGCCTCTCTTCTTTCCTCAGACAGGACAGGGTTAAGGGAGAAGCTCATTGGGGGCTGTGTGTCACTCAGGCCGGGGATGTGAGGAGTACGGAATAGGAGTCAGCCTGTAGCGGTATAGCGCATCGTGGCTTTGTAACAGCCTGAGGCTCACCGTGCATCTTCCCAGGGAATTTGTCCCTGGATCACGGGACACTATCATTTGCGGGCTGCAGAAGCCCCTGGGAAGGGCACTGTGGATAGTGGCCTGTCTTTGGTCACAGGCTTCTTGGTGGCGGCAGCAGCAGCCTCACGTCTCATGGCAGTCTCTGGGGTCTGCCCTGATAGCCGCACCTCACGCCCATCTCTGGAGCTCCATTACGCGGCGCTCTTAATACCCTCTCCTCACGCACCAGGAAAGAAATTGGGAAGAAAAATTCTCTTGTCTCTTACGCAGTTGCAGGACTTTTCCAGGACTCCCTCTGAGCTAGACATGGCGCACTAGCACCCTTCAGGCTGTGTTCATGCCGCCAGCCCCAGTCCTCACAGTGGGATCCCGCTGAAAGTGCAGCCTTAGCCTCCAACCCCCGCCTTCCCTAGCAGGTGAACAGACCAGCCTCTCAGGCTGGTGACTTCTGGTCGGCATCGCTCCACTGTGTGAGAATCTGTCCACTTTGCCTTCCGCACCTCCGTTGCTGGGCTCTCCTCCGTGGCTCCGAAGATTCCCCACTCCGTTACACACACTTTCCACCTGCGAAGGGAGTTTCCAGTGTGTGGAAAACTTTCCTCCTTCACAGCTGCTTCCCACTGTTGCAAGTCCCATCCCTAGTCTCTTGTGTCTGTTATTTCTTTCTTCTTTTCCCCTACCCAGGTACGTGGGGAGTTTCTTGCCCTTTGGGAGGTGTGAGGTCTTCTGCCAGCGTTCAGTGGCTGTTCTATAGGAGTGGTTCTTCCTGCAGATTTATTTCTGTTGAATCTGTGGGGAGAAAAGTGATCTCCGCATCTTAGTCTTCCGTCATCTTCAAGTTCCTCCCCCATTGTTGTTTTGATTTGCATTTCTCTAATGATTAGTGACGGTGAGCATGGTTTCATGTGTTTGTTGGCAAATAGTATAGATGCTTTGTAGAAATATCTTTTTCGGTCTTCTGTCCTATTTTGGATTGGGTTGTTTGTTTTTCTGATGTTGAGTTGCATGAGCTCAATGGAGATTAATCCTTTGTCAGTTGCTTCGTTTACAAATATTTTCTCCCATTCTGAGGGTTGTCTTTTCATCCTGATTTTCATTTCCTTTGCTGTGCAAAAGCTTTTCAGTTTCACTAGGTTCCATTTGTTTCTTTCTGTTTTTATTTCCAGTTCTCTATGAGGGGGGTCCCCAAACGTCTTTGTGTGATTTATGTCACAGAGTGTTCTGCCTTTGTTTTCTTCTAAGAGTTTTAACGTGTCTGGCCTTACATTTATGTCTGTAATCGATTTGCAGTTTATTTTTGTGTATGGAGTTAAGAAGTGTTGTAATTTCATTCTTTTACATGTAGCTGTGCAGTTTCCCCAGAACCATTATTGAAGAGGCTATCTTTTCTCCATTGTATACTCTTGCCTCCTTTATCAAAAAGAAAGGAGTGTGGGTTTATCCATGGCTTATTGTCCTGTTTCATTGATGTACACTTCTGTTTGTGTGCCTGTAGCATACCATCTTTATTATTATAGATTTTTTTTATAGTCTGAAGTCAGGGAACCTGATTCCTCCAGCTCTGTTTTTCTTTCTCAAGATACCTTTGGCTCTTCAGGCTCTTTTGTGTTTCCACACAAATGGTGAAATATTTTGTTCGAGTTCTGTGACAAATGCCATTGGTAGTTCGATATGGATTGCAATGAACTGTAGATTGCTTTGTGTAGCATAGTCATTTTTGCAATGTTGTTTCTACCAGTCCAAAAACATGGTCTATGTCTCCATCTCTTTGTGTCACCTTTATTTTCTTTCCTCCGTGTGTCATGGTTTTCTTCACACATGTATTTTGTCTCTTTGGTAAGTTTACCCTCAAGTATGTTACTCTTTTTGTAGCAATGGTAAATGAGAGTGTTTCCTTAATTTCTCTTTTGGATTTTTCATCATTAGTGCATAGTAGTTGAAGAGATTTTTGAGCATTAACTTTGTATCCTGTCACTGTACCAAATTCATGGATTAGTTCTGGTAGTTTGCTGGTAGCATCTTTAGAATTGTCTATGTATAGTATCTAGTCATCTGAAAACAGTGACAGATTTACTTCTTCTCTTCCAACTTGGATGCTTTTAATTTCTTTTTCTTCTCTGAATGCTGTGGGTAAAACTTCCAAAACCTGCTTAAGTCATATTAGTAACAGTTCTCAATCTTGTCTTTTTCCTGATCTTAAAGGAAATGGTTTCAGTATTTCACCTTTGATAACAAAGTTGGCTGTGGATCTGTCATATATGGCCTTTATTATGTTTAGGTACATTCACTCTATGTGTACTTTCTGGAGAGTGTTATCCTAAACTCTTTTTGAATGTTTCCAGAAGATTTTTCTCCATTTATTGAGATAATCATAGGATTTTTCTCCTTCAATTTGTTAGTATGGTTTATCATCTGGATTGATTTGCATATATCGAAAATTCCTGCCTTCCTTGGATAAAGCCCACTTGATCATGGTGTATTATCCCTTTAATGTGCTGTTGGATTCTACTTTCTAGTATTTTCTTTGAGATTCTGACATTTAAGGTCATCAGTGATATTGGCCTGTAGTGTTCATTTTTATCTGACACTTTGGCTGCTTTTGGTATCAGAGGGATTGTGGCCTCGTTTAATGATTATGGGAGTGTCCCTCACTCTGTTATATTTTGGAAGAATCTGAGAAGGATAGGTGTTAGCTCTTGTCAAAAGTTTTGATAGAAATCGCCTGTGAAGCCATCTGATCTTGGGCTTTTGCTCTTTGGAAAATTTTAATCACAATTTCAATTTCAGTGCTTACGATTAGTCTGTTTATAGCTTCTGTTTATCTTGGTTCAGTCTCAGAAGATTGTGCTTTTCGAAGAATTTGTCCATTTCTTCCAGGTTGTCCATTTAATTGGCAAAAGATGTTTGTAGTAATCTCTCATGATCCTTTGTATTTCTGCAGGGTCAGTTGTTACTTCTCCTTTTTCATTTCTACTTCTGTTGGTTTGGATCGTCTCCATTTCTTTTCTTAATAAATCTGGCTAATGGTGGATACATTATATGCATGCTCTTAAATATCTAGCTTTTAGGTTTACCGATCTTTGCTCTTGTTTTCTCCATTCTTTTTCATTTATTTCTGATCTGAACTTTCTTATTTCTTTCCTTCTGCTAATCGTTTTTTGTTTGTTTGGTGTTTGTCCTTATTTCTCTAATGGCTTTAGGTGTAAGGCTAGGTTGTTTATATGGGGGATTTCTTGATTCTTGATGGAGGATTTTATTGCTATCAACTTCCCTGTTAGAACTGCTTTTGCTGCATCCCATAGGTTGGGGTGGTCGTATTTTCATTGTCATGTTTTTCCAGGTATTTTGTGTTTTCATCTTTGTTTTCTTCAGTGATTGCTTGATTATTTAACAGCGTTTTGTTTAGCTTCCATGTGTTTCTTTTGTTTACAGTTCTTTTTTTCCTTTCATTGATATCTAGTTTCATGGCACTGTGGTGGGAAATTATACCTCATACTATTTCAGTTTTCTTAAATTGACTAAGGCTCTATGTGTGACCCAAGATATGATATATCCTGGAGAATGTTCCATGAGCACTTGAGAAGAAACTGTTTTCTGGTGTTTTGCAAAGGAAAGTCACATACATATCAGTTAAGTCCCTCTTGTTCAATGTGTCATTTAAAGCCCATGTTTCCTTGTTTATTTTCATTTTGGGTGATCAGTCCATTGGTGAAAGAGGGGTGTTAATGTCCCCTACTATTTTTGTGTTACTCTCAGTTTCCCCTTTTAGGGCTGTTAGGATATATCTTATGTATTGAAGTGCTACTATGTTGGCTTCATAAGGATTTGCATTTGCTGTGTCATCTTCTTTGTTTGATTCCTTCATCAGTATGGAGTGTTCTTCTTGGTTTCCTGCAATAGACTGTATCTTAAAGTCTATTTCGTCTGATATGAGAATTGGCACTCCAGGTTTCCTTTGATTTCCATGTGCTTGGAATGTCTTTTTCCATCCGCTCACTTTCAGTTTGTATGTGTCCCTAGGTATAAAGTGGGTCACTCCTAGACATCATATTTAACGGTCTTGTTTTTGTATCCCTTCATC